>NC_079190.1:232980247-233077747 GCF_029499605.1 Hyla sarda | reverse complement strand
ACCAGTTGCCCTTGGTTGCCGTGGAGCCTATTAGTTGGTGTACTTTACACCATTTTTTCTGTGCTACAATATAATGGCGCAGAAAAGTTCAAAGCAGACCCCCTTTTCTGCTAAGCTATGCCACTTGTTGCAAGGAGGAAAAACAAATTTAAGTGTGCATATAAATAGCATATAACTGAGATGTAAACCCCCTCCCCATTGCCAAATAACACCAGTTAGAAAATAGCACCAATATACAAGAAGTATAACCGTTATGCTATAACTGACCAAATCCAGTATACCAAGACTAGTATTACCACTTTATAAGAGACACACAATACCGTTACACTATGACCACTACCATTGCACCACATACAATAGTGACTGGACAATACAACTACCGTATTTTTCGCCGTCTAAGACGCACTTTTTCTTCCCCAAAACTGTGGGGGAAAAGTTGGTGCGTCTTATAACGTGAATGCATACCTATCGCGGCGGTCCCTGAGGCCATCAACAGCCGGGACCCACGGCTAATACAGGACATCACCGATCGCGGTGATGCCCTGTATTAACCCTTCAGACTCGGGGATCAAAGCTGACCGCCGCGTCTGAAGCGAAAATAACACTGACCCGGCTGTTCGGGACCGCCGCGGTGAAATAGCGGCGTCCCGAACAGCTTACAGGACATCAGTAGGGACCTTACCTGCCTCCTCGGTGTCTGCTCCGTGCCGGGATCCCCTGCATGGCCGGCGCTCTCCTTCTTCGTCATCACGTTGTCGCACACGCCGTCCCGACATCCAATAGGAGCGGCGTGCATAGCGACGTCATGGCGGCGATGGAGAGCGAGGATACCGGGCAGCAGAGACGTTCCAGAGTGACGGGGACACGGCGACAGAGATGGAGGGCGACATCCAGGGCAGCGGTGATGAGCCCGGAGTGGCGGGGACACATGAGTACTACCTCTTATACCAGTGGTCTTCAACTTGCGGACCTCCAGATGTTGCAAAACTACGACTCCTTGGCTGTCCGGGCATGCTGGGAGTTGTAGTTTTGCAACATCAGAAGGTCCGCAGGTTGAAGATCACTGTCCTATACTTTACATTGTATTTGGTTCAGAATCTTTATTTTCTAGATTTTTATCCTATAAAATTAGGTGCGTCTTATATGACGAAAAATACGGTATACTGTTATTGAATAAAATTCACAATATTCTATACACGGCCCAAATAGTGGTAAATACCATTGCTACACAGGTTTGGCAGCCTAAAGTGGAGTCAAGATGTGTAAAGAAAAAAAATATTACCAGTGAGAGACAGCATAACAAAAAACAAATCCAGAAAAACGCATTTCAAATAAGGTATGAATGGATTTGCAGGTGTCTTTTATACAGTTTAAGAACACTCTCAAAGATAGTGCTCCTAATTAGAGATGAGCAAACTTACAGTAAATTCGATTCGTCACAAACTTCTCGGCTCGGCAGTTGATCACTTATCCTGCATAAATTAGTTCAGCTTTCAGGTGCTCCCGTGGGCTGGAAAAGGTGGATACAGTCCTAGGAAAGATTCTCCTAGGACTGTATCCACCTTTTCCAGCCCACGGGAGCACCTGAAAGCTGAACTAATTCATGCAGGAAAAGTCAGCAACTGCCGAGCCGAGAAGTTCGTGACGAATCGAATTTACTGTAAGTTCGCTCATCTCTACTTCTAATCTCAGCTTGTTATCTGTGTAAAAGACACCTAACCAGAGAAGCAATCAATCAGATTCCAAACTGTCCACCATGGCCAAGACCAAAGACCTGTCCTGGAATGTCAGACAATATTGTAGACCTGCACAAGACTGGAATGGGTTACAAGGCCATCACCAAGCAGCTTGGTGAATAGTTTACAACAGTTGGTACAATTATTTGCAAATGGGGGCTTCATACAAGATCACACCTCATGAAATTTCAATGATCACGAGAACGGCGAGGAATCAGCCCAGAACTACATGGAAGGATCTTGTCAATGATCTCAAGGCAGCTAGAACCATTGTCACCAAAAAAAGAATTGGTAACACACTGTGCCATGAAGAACTGAAATCCTCCCGTGAGGTCCCACTGCTCAAGAACATACATGTACAGGCCCATCTGAAGTTTGCCAAAAAACATAGTGTTGTGGTCAGATGAGACCAAAATCAAGCTCTTTGGCATTAACTCAACACTTTGGAGGGGGAATGCTGTCTATGGCTCCTTGAACACCATTCTAACCGTCAAATATGAAGGTGAAAACATTATGCTCTGCTAAGGAGACAAAACAACTTCACTGCATCAAAGGGATGATAGATGGGGCCCATGTACTGTCAAATCTTGGGTGAGAACCTCCTTACCTCAGCCAGGACATTGAAAATGAGTTGTGGATGGGTACTTAACCCCTTAAGGACCAGGGGGTTTTCCGTTTTTGCACTTTTGTTTTTCCTTCCTTACCTTTAAAAAATCATAACCCTTTCAATTTTGCACCTAAAAATCCATATGATGGCTTATTTTTTGCGCCACCAATTCTACTTTGTAATGACGTCAGTCATTTTACCCAAAAATCTATGGCGAAACGGAAAAAAAAATCATTGTGAGACAAAATTGAAAAAAAAAAACACAATTTTGTAACTTTTGGTGGCTTCTGTTTCTACGCAGTAAATTTTTTGGTAAAAATTACACATACTCTTTATTCTGTAGGTCCATACGATTAAAATGATACCCTACTTATATAGGTTTGATTTTGTCATACTTCTGAAAAAAATCATAACTACATGCAGGAAAATTTATACGTTTAAAATTGTCATCTTCTGACCCCTATAACTTTTTTATTTTCCGCGTACGGGGCGGTATGAGGGCTAATTTTTTGCGCTGTGATCTGAAGTTTTTAGCGGTACCATTTTTGTATTGATCAGACTTGTTCATCACCTTTTATTCATTTTTTCATGGTATAAAAAGTGACCAAAAATACACTATTTTGGACGTTGGAATTTTTTTTGCGCGTACGCCATTGACCGTGCAGTTTAATTAACAATATATTTTTATAATTTGGACATTGCCACACGCGGTGATACCACATATGTTTATTTTTATTTACACAGTTTTTTTTTTTTTAAATGGGAAAAGGGGGGTGATTCAAACTTTTAATAGGGAAGGGGTTACATGACCTTTATTCACTTTTTTTTTTCACTTTTTTTTTGCAGTGTTATAGCTCCCATAGGGACCTATAACACTGCACACACTGATCTTTTACATTGATCACTGGTTTCTCATAGGAAACCAGTGATCGATGATTCTGCCGCTTGACTGCTTATACCTGGATCTCAGGCACTGAGCAGTCATTCGGCGATCGGACACCAGGAGGCAAGGTAGGAGACCCTCCTCATGTCTAACAGCTGTTCTGGATGCCGCGATTTTGCCACGGCCATCCCGAACAGCTCCCTGAGCTAAGCGGCATGGTTTCACTTTCACTTTAGACACAGCGTTCAACTTTGAACCCCCCGTTCTGCCCACCCCTGGATGTCGGGCAGAACGGGGGGGGGGGGGGGGGGGGAGAAGATGCGTGGGGCCCGGCGATCATCGCAGACATCCAGCAGAGATCACGGCTCAGGTAGGGAATCGTCGGTGGGGGGGAGAAATGAAAGTGAAAGTAATGTGATCTTTACTGTGGCAACCACTAGGAAGGCCGGTCTGCAACTCCCAGCATGCCCAGACAGCCAAAGGCTGTCTGGGAGTTGTAGTTTTGCAACATCTGGAGGGTCACAGTTTGGTGACCACTGTTACAGTGGTGCCCAAACGGTAGCCCTCCAGATGTTGCCAAACTACAACTCTCAGCATGCCTTGACTGCCCAGGCATGCTGGGAGTTGTAGTTGTGTAACATCTGTCCCTTCAGATTTTGCAATTTTCATGACATTTTTGAAAATTGCTGCTCTACTTTGAAGCCCTCAAATTTTTTCAAAAAGTAAAAATACGTCCATTTTATGATGCCAAAATAAAGTGGACATATTGTATTTGTGAATAAAAATTTAATTTATTGGGAATATCCATTTTCCTTACAAGCAGAGAGCTTCAAAGTTAGAAAAATGCTAAATTTTCAAAATTTTCATGAAATTTGGGGATTTTTCACCAAGAAAGGATGCAAGTAACTACGAAAAGAATATGTCACGAAAAAACAATCTCAGAATCAGAATATTCGGTAAAAGCGTTTTAGAGTTATTAACGCTTAAAGTGACGGTGGTCAGAATTGCGAAAAAGGGCTCAGTCCTTAACCCCTTAAGGACAATGGACGTACTCCTACGTCCTTAAGGACCGAGGACGTAGGAGTACGTCCTGTGCATTCCCAGCCCCCCGCCGCTAGCCGGAGGGGAGCCGGTGCCCGATGCCGATCGCAGCGCAGCGCAGACGAGCGATGCGCTGCGATTCCGTTCCCCGCCGCTCGCCGGGCGGGGATCGGAGCCGGATGTCTGCTGATTTCTATCAGCAGACATCCCGGCAGTGTGCAGGAGGAGGTCCGGCGTTCTGCAGCAGTTCCGGGTCATCAGGGTCACGTGTGACCCTGTGACCCGGATATAGATGGTGACTGGTGGTGTAGTATACACCACCAATCACCATCCATGCTGTACTGGGGGCTGGCATTGTGGCCACTCCCCTCAGTACAGTTGTGATTGGGTGGCCAAAGTGGCCACACCAATCACATAGTAATGGGAGGGGATGGTGGGGGCTAGTAGCACGTTGCTCCGTTCTGCCCACCATTCCACAGAGATCTGGTGTGCAGGACGGAGCCCCGTGCTGCCCACCATCCCCTGAGTCCAAAAAAAGTGCCCCTTGCACGCTTTCTGTGGCCCCTTGGCACAGAAATCGCCAGGGATAGCTTTAGATTAGGTAAGGACAGGTTAGGGTTAAAAAAAAAAAGTTTTTTTTTGTCTTTTTTTTCAGCGTACCTCAGTGGGTGTCCATGGGTCCCTAGCACCTTTAGCTGCGTGACCCCGGCCCTGCTGGGTCGCTGCGGTCTGCCGCCAGCCTTTTTTTTTTGGCGCAGATCTTTTTTTTTTTTTCACTAAGCGTGTGTGCGGACCCTCTTAGTTATAAAAGAGCGGTCCGCCACCGTTTGTTAAAGCCCACCCGCCGCTGATCAGTCCCGTAGTACTGATCAGCGTTTTTTTTTTGTGGTGCCGGCGCTTTTTTTCGGGTTTTCTAGCGTGTTTTTGCACCCATAGGCGGTCCGTGCCACCAGTAGCAGGCGTGTACTGTGTGGCCGGACCTTACCTGTGTGTGTGCGGCGTACCTCACCGCTGTCGGTGATTTATCACTGATCAGCGTTTTTTTTTTGTGGTACAGGCACTTTTTTCGGTTAACGCGGTTTATTTTTTGCACCCATAGGCGGTCCGTGCCACCAGTAGCAGGCGTGTACTGTGTGGACGGACCGTACCTGTGTGTGCAGCCTGTCCCACCGCTGTCTGTGATCAGCGTTTTTTTTGGGGTTCAGGTGGGTGAAATTTTTTCGGGGTAAAGCGTTTTTTTATTTTATTTTTCGTTTTTTTTTTTGTGTGGGGGTCAGTGGCCAGACCCCCCACTGACTTCTGCGCCCCCTGCCGCCACAAGCGCTAATCAGAGTGCACACCACTGATTAGATAAACGCTTTTTTTTGGCGCAGGGCTTTTTTGCGCTAGAAGTCCCCCCTTTTTTAAAAAAAAGGCTCCTTTTTATTTTATATTTTTTTCTGTTAGGGCGGGTTAGTTTAGTTAGGTTAGGTTAGGGAGGGTTAGGGCGGGTTAGGGAGGTAATATCACACCACACGCAGCACACACACCAATAAAGTTTTCCCCCACACACACACACACACAAACCCCGGTATCCACATTAGAGTAGGGAAATGGCCCGCAGAGTGTTTTCGGCGGAGGAGGCATATGACCTAATTCCCTCCGACACCGAGAGCGACTCAGAGGACGATGAAGACCCCACCTTCCTTATTTCATCGTCCTCCTCATCATCTAGTTCTGATGATGAGCCACCAAGGCGGCGGAGACGCCGCCGTGCGGTGCCGCAAACCTCCTCTGCCCTTGACCATGTGCCCCATGCTAGTATAAGTGCCCCTGGCGCTCATACTAGTGAAGCCCCCCTGCCAAGGTCACTGGTACATCGTACCGGAGAACTTGACTCGGCTGAGCCAGCGGACCACGAGCCCGTGATTCCTGAGTTTGTTGGCGACTCAGGAATCAAAATTAACATTGCCGGGTTCACTGAAAAGGACTTTTTCGGTCATTTTTTCAGTGACGACTTTGTTAATTTGATGGTTACACAGACGAATCTGTACGCCCAACAGTTCGTCGCCGCTAACCCGGGCTCACTTTTAGCTAGACCCGGCGGCTGGACTCCAGTCGATGCAGCCGAAATGAGGACCTTTTGGGGCCTCGCGCTGCATATGGGTATATTTAAAAAACCCAGTGTCAGGCAATATTGGAGTGGGGACGTCTTTTACCAGACACCCCTCTACAGTATGGCCATGGCACGCTCCCGGTTCAAGGCCATTCGGAGATGTTTGCATTATGCTGATAATGCGGCATGTCCCCCCCGAACTGATCCCGCGTATGACCGCCTGTATAAAATCAGGCCGGTCATCAATCACTTCGGGGCCAGATTTTGGGAGGCCTATGTCCCGGGGCGGGAGGTCTCTATTGATGAGTCTCTCATCAGCTTCAAGGGGAGACTCAGCTTCCGGCAATACATCCTGACCAAGCGGGCGCGGTATGGCGTGAAGATGTATAAACTTTGCGAGAGTACCTCCGGATACACTTGCAAGTTTATAGTGTATGAGGGACGAGATTCCCGTTTTGAACCCCCAGAATGTCCCCCCACTCTGGGTGTTAGCGGGAAAATCGTTTGGGGCCTTTTGCACCCATTGCTAGATAAAGGTTACCACCTTTACGTGGATAACTTTTATACTAGTATCCCTCTCTTCACATCCCTCGCCGCCAGATCCACGGTCGCTTGTGGGACAGTCCGGAAGAATCAAAGAGGCCTTCCGCCCCATCCCCTACATGCTCCTATCCCCCGGGGTGAGTCCCGTGCCTTTTCCCATGAGAACCTGTTGTTGGTCCGGTATAAGGACAAGAGGGATGTCCTTATGCTCACCACAATTCATGGGAATGGCAGCACCCCTGTCCCTGTGCGAGGTACCGTGGGACCGGTCCTCAAGCCCGATTGTATTCTGGACTACAATCGGTATATGGGGGGAGTTGATCTTTCTGATCAAGTCCTCAAGCCATATAACGCCATGCGGAAAACACGCGTATGGTATAAAAAGGTTGCGGTCTACATGGTACAGGTTGCCATGTACAACTCTTTTATACTGTACCAGGACGCTGGCAACACAGGGACATACCTGGAGTTCCAAGAGGTAGTTCTAAAGGCCCTCATCTTTGGTGACCGCCAAAGAGCGGGTCAGAGCACCTCTGGAACTTTAGGTCCCCGGATCATCCCCGGCCAACACTTTCCAGGTGTGATCCCCAACACTGTAAGGACGGGACGAACCCAGAAGAAATGCAGAGTGTGTCACAAGAAGGGGAGACGGAGGGACACCACCACTCAATGTGACACTTGCCCCGATCATACGGGCCTCTGCATAGGCTGCTTCAGGGAGTATCACACTTCCATGGAGTACTAAATTTTCCATCCTTTGCCCTAATTTTCATTCCCCAGAATTTGGCTCCAATGTACCAGTCCAGGGTACATTGACTTCCAAATTTTAAACCAAAACACACCCCCAAAAAACAAAACCTTTTTCCCAATAGCCCAATATCTTTTTTTTTTTCTTCCCCCTAAAAAATGGGTCATGGGACACAGAGTCAACAGCATTGGAGGTTTGCAGTTGCCTCAAATGCGCAACGCTCTCTCTCCCCACCTGAGCGGGTTGCGCATTTGAGGTAACAGAATAGGGACGGCCCCACACATCCCCTTCCCAGAATCATGATTCAGAGTATAGGGTTTGGGGCGGGCATCATTTTTACTTTTGGCTGTACTCTGGGTCATCATTCTGGGAAAATAATTGGCATATCAGTACTAAAATTGCAATTTTCTTCCCCCCATAGTACACTTCATCCATTCCTGGAAAATAAATGAAGGGAACACCCGTCTGTTCCAAATCTCCACTTCACCCTATACACCTTCCCTAGGGGGTGTACTGTTTGTAATAGGCTCACATGTGGGTGCTCCTTTCTTGTATTTTCCTCTGAATGTATGTAACTGTTAGGTCCGTAACAAACATCCGCCTCAAATGCGAAGAGTTCTCGCTGAGCTCTGTCATATTTCCAGGCGACAATTCGGAGTCACATGTTGTTCCCAGAAAGATGAAGCAGAGCATAGGTTGAAAATTGCAATTTTCAAAAGCTACCCTTCATCCATTCCTGGAAAATAAATTTAGGAAACACCTGTGCATTAAAAATGTCCTCTTTACCCCTATACCCATTCCTCAGGGTGGGTACTTTCTGTAATGGTGTCACATGTGGGTGTTTCATTTTTGTATTTTCCTCGGAATGTATGTAACTGTCAGCTACTGATATGCCAAAGGCCACAAATACAAAGTGACCTCTATGACTTCTGAGCCTTGTTGTGCGCCCGCCCAGCACGTTACCCCATATGTGGATGTATTTTTATAATCAGGGGGAAAAGCCCTCCAAAATTTGTAACCTAATTTCTCATATTATGTTAATAATTGGGTAACCCCAGCATTTTACTGTAAAAAAATCAAATTTTTCAATTTATCGCCCACTTTTCAAAAAAAAAAACTGTGAGGTGTTATTTCCCGCTGTACCCCTTGTTACGTTCATTGAGGGGTGAAGTTTCTAAAATGGTGTCACATGTGTTTTTTTTTTTTCCTGTTGGGGGCTTTATAAATGCACATGACCCCCGACTTCAATTACAACAAAATTTTCACTCTTTCTATTCTGAGCATTGTAGTGCGTCCACAGAGCAATTTACATCCACATATGGGGTATTTTTTTTTCTCAGACAAAATTGTTCTACAAATTTTGGGGGCCTTTTGCCCTATTACCCAATGTGAAAATGAAACATTTGGGGTAACACTATCAATATAGTGCAAAAAAATAAAATTTTTCACTTTTACGGCCCACTGTTCAAAAAACCTGTGAGGTGTAAGTACTCACTGTATCACTGTTACGTTCCCCAAGGGGTCTAGTTTCCAAAATGGTATGCCCTGTTTTTTTTTTTTTTTACTGTCCTGGCCCCATAGGGGCTTCCTAAATGTGGCATGCCCCCAGAGCAAAATTTGTAACTCCTTCTCTTCTGAGACCAGTAGTGCGCCAGCAGAGCACTTTTCACCCCCATATGGGGTGTTTTCTGAATCGGGAGAAATTGGGCTTCAAATTTTGGGGGGTATTTTCTGCTTTAACCCTTTGTAAAAATGTAAAATTTTTGGGAAACCAAGCATTTTAGGTAAAATTTATTATTATTTTTTTACATATGCCAAAGTCGTGAAACCCCTGTGGGGTATTAAGGTTCACTTTACCCCTTGTTACGTTCCCTGAGGGGTCTAGTTTCCAAAATGGTATGCCATGTGTTTTTTTTTAGCTGTCCTGGCACCATAGGGGCTTCCTAAATGCGGCATGCCCCCAGAGCAAAATTTGCTTCAAAAAAGCCAAATGTGACTCCTTCTCTTCTGAGACCTGTAGTGCGCCAGCAGAGCACTTTTCACCCCCATATGGGGTGTTTTCTGAATCGGGAGAAATTGGGCTTCAAATTTTGGGGGGTATTTTCTGCTTTAACCCTTTGTAAAAATGTAAAATTTTTGGGAAACCAAGCATTTTAGGTAAAATTTATTATTATTTTTTACATATGCCAAAGTCGTGAAACCCCTGTGGGGTATTAAGGTTCACTTTACCCCTTGTTACGTTCCCCGAGGGGTCTAGTTTCCAAAATGGTATGCCATGTGTTTTTTTTTAGCTGTCCTGGCACCATAGGGGCTTCCTAAATGCGGCATGCCCCCAGAGCAAAATTTGCTTCAAAAAAGGCAAATGTGACTCCTTCTCTTCTGAGACATGTAGTGCGCCAGCAGAGCACTTTTCACCCCCATATGGGGTGTTTTCTGAATCGGTAGAAATTGGGCTTCAAATTTTTTGGGGTATTTTCTGCTTTAACCCTTTGTAAAAATGTAAAATTTGGGGGAAACCAAGCATTTTAGGTAAAATGTATAATTTTTTTTTTACAGATGCCAAAGTCGTGAAACACCTGTGGGTATTAAGGTTCACTTTATCCCTTGTTACGTTCCCCGAGGGGTCTTGTTTCCAAAATGGTATGCCATGTGTTTTTTTTTTGCTGTCCTGGCACCATAGGGGCTTCCTAAATGCGGCATGCCCCCAGAGCAAAATTTGCTTCAAAAAAGCCAAATGTGACTCCTTCTCTTCTGGGACCTGTAGTGCGCCAGCA
Source organism: Hyla sarda (assembly GCF_029499605.1). Lineage (NCBI taxonomy): Eukaryota > Metazoa > Chordata > Amphibia > Anura > Hylidae > Hyla > Hyla sarda. The sequence goes on along the minus strand of NC_079190.1, from coordinate 233,067,320 downwards.
GAGCACTTTTCACCCCACTTAATTCCTTTTTACGTTCCTCAAGGGGTCTAGTTTCCAAAATGGTATGGCATGTGGGGGTTTTTAGCTGTTCTGGCACCATAGGGGCTTCCTAAATGCAACATGCCCCCCAAAAACCATTTCAGAAAAACGTACTCTCTAAAATCCCCTTGTCGCTCCTTCGCTTCTGAGCCCCCTACTGCGCCCGCCGAACACTTTACATAGACATATGAGGTATGTGCTTACTCGAGAGGAATTGGGCTACAAACACAAGTAAAAATTTTCTCCTTTTACCCCTTGCAAACATTCAAAAATTGGGTCTACAAGAACATGCGAGTGAAAAAAATGAAGATTTTGAATTTTCTCCTTCACTTTGCTGCTATTCCTGTGAAACATCTAAAGGGTTAAAACGCTTACTGAATGTCATTTTGAATACTTTGGGGGTGTAGTTTTTATAATGGGGTAATTTATGGGGTATTTCTAATATGAAGACTCTTCAAATCCACTCCAAACCTGAACTGGTCCCTGAAAAATATTGAGTTTGAAAATTTTGTGAAAATTTGGAAAATTGCTGCTGAACTTTGAAGCCCTCTTGTGTCTTCCAAAAGTAAAAACACGTAAATTTTATGATGCAATCATAAAGTAGACATATTGTATATGTGAATCAAAATTTTTTTTATTTTGAATATCCATTTTCCTTACAAGCAGAGAGCTTCAAAGTTAGAAAAATGCAAAATTTTCATTTTTTTCGTCAAATTTTGGGATTTTTCACCAAGAAAGGATGCAAGTTACCATAAAATTTTACCACTATGTTAAAGTAGAATATGTCACGAAAAAACAATCTCGGAATCAGAATGATCAGTAAAAGCATTCCAGAGTTATTAATGTTTAAAGTGACAGTGGTCAGATTTGCAAAAAACGCTCTGGTCCTTAAGGTATAAAATGGCCTGGTCCTTAAGGGGTTAAGGTGAAAAAGGGCTCAGTCCTTAAGGGGTTAATGGATTGGCCAACTACTATTAATATTATTACATATATATGGGTGTCCAAAATCTAGCAGAATGAAGAGTCTGCCACCCTTGTGTGAGCGCTGCAGCCTCTTAGGTTTGTACTTGCAGATACGGTCCTATTTGAGGTGGCAATGTAAGGTACTGCAGTTTTGTCCCATGCAAGTGAACACTTCTGCTATTTAGGAGGGAATGTGTAAGTAAGTGCAAAGAGATTTGAAGCCATTGAAACATAAAGGGGTTGTCCAAGGAGCAGAAACTATCCTACCTGTTCCAGTTCTGCTCCCTGGTCATGTCAGAATGTATACTGTTCAGAGAAGGCACGGGGTGAGACATGATCATCACATGCAGGCAAAACCACGGGCGATTACCAATGGCTGCATGATGCACTCACATTGCCGTTCATCATGTAGATGATAATCCACAGTGTACCCATCCTGTGCAAGTACCCTTAATACATGAATACTATGGCCCTCATTTACTTAGAAAATCGGGTTGTAAATCTATCTTGCTTTCTTACCCGATTGCTTTTTTCCCCTGGTATTTATTATTATGTCGCATCCTGTTTGTCGCACGTGGGTTTTGTTGGTTTTGGTTTCCAACTCCTCTGAGTTGTCGGGAAAAAATCCACAACAATTGAACAAATTTGGGTTGGAAACCTTTATAAATACGTGGGAAAGCTCAGAAATGTCGGGTTACGCCCCTTTTTCGGGTTTGGGAGAATCCACATCGGGTCCGTCAGGAAGAAATGTTGCATCGTGTCGCAGACTGGCGCACGATGTCTTAGACATGTCGCAGACAAAGATGCGCCAAAAAAACCCGACAAAACAAGCCGGGTTTAGAATAGTAAATGAGGGCCTATGTGTATAAACTACATGGAAAACAGCTTGCAAATCAGGGTTTTGTGTGTATTTCTTAAAGGGGTACTCGGCTGCTCAACGTTTGGAACAAACTGTTCCGAACGCTGGAGCCGGCGTCAGGAGCTCGTGATGTCATAGCCCCCCCCCTCATGATGTCACGCCCCGTCCCCTCAATGCAAGTCTATGGGAGGGGCGTGACGGCTGTCACGCCCCCTCCCATAGACTTGCATTGAGGGGGTGGGGCCATGACGTCACGAGCTCCCGGCTCCAGCGTTCGGAACAGTTTGTTCCAAACGCTGAGCAGAGGAGTACCCCTTTAAGCAACCATTCATTTTAATATGAGCTTTCAAGTGGAACTGCGCTGAAAAAGTAACATGTCACATTTAGTAACATTTGAGCATTTACCATTGAAGTCAATTGGAGCTGGAAGCACATATTTTGCCCAAATCACAGCAAAACTACAATGTATGAACACAGCCTTAGAAATGGCTGGCAGACTTCAGGTAAATATGCAGATAGTTCTCCAGAACAAAACAGTCAGCAAATTGCTTACATGTAAGCCGTATAACAACTGCCTTATCCTAAAGCATTCTTGGTACATAATTTGTGGATTATCTAACCAGATACACCCATATATTATGTAAAACATGTCAACACTACTTATTAAGCAATCTGTCTACACCATCTGCATTTACTTCAATTCCTTGTCTGGAAGATCTAAATATAGGGCATTCCACTAATCCATTGGAAAGCATGTAAAAGGCGGATTAGTTTTGTTGGAGCCTCTCGACTGTGCTTCATTCCTGGTGCAGCCTTCATATAACAAAATGTGTATATCAGGACGGAAAGCCCTAATACCCAGATCTGTACAGAGCTTGTATTAGTAATCCATTCTATCTAGAAAGCATGTTTACCACTTGGCAGCTAGAGATCAATGGGAGTCTATGCAAACAATCAAAACTTTTGATGTGTCAGCATGAAGTCGGAAGTTTTTCTTAATGACAGTAATGATTTAAACATTCTGATAAAATAATAACTAAAAGCATTAGTTAGGCCTGTATGTATTTTTTATAACCACAGTGTGACTACCAGAGATTGCATAGTCCTCTGCACATTTTCTGGCCAAACATATACGATACCTGGGGGACCAACACACCCACTACAATTCTGTAAGTATTTTTTTCATATCTTTTCATGTGACAACAGTGAAGAATTTACACTCTGCTACAATGTAAAGTACAGGGATCCCCCGACCTGCGATGTCCCCGACATACGATAATTTCAACATAGGATGGCCTCTCAGAGGCCATCGAATGTTCAAGGCAGCATCAACATACGATGCTTTTGGGGCCATCGCATAAACGGCAGCGCAGACTGCTTCAGCTGCCGCCGGATAGCCGTTTAAGGTGCTCCGTGTGGTCCGGTGATGGTCACTCACCTGTCCCCGACGTTCCGGACCGTCCTCTTCGGGCTCCCCTGCATGGCCGTCGCTTTCCTTCGTCGTCATCACGTCATCCAATAGGAGTGGCGTACGCAGCGACGTGATGACGGCGATGTAGAGCAACAATCCCAGGCAGCAGAGATGGAGGGCGACATCCAGGGCAGCGGTGACGGTCTGGAACGGCGGGGACAGGTGAGTATAACTTCCTATACTTTACATTGCTCAACATACGATGGTTTCAACTAATGATGGTTCATTTGGAACGAATTACCATCGTATGTTGAGGGATCACTGAATTGAGTACACAGCCTGTATAACAGTGTCCAATGTTGTGTCCCTTCAAAATAACTTAACTCACATTGGCAACAAAAGTGAGTACACCACAAATGAAAATGTCCAAATTGGGCCGAATTAGCAATTTTCCCCCTCCGCGGTGTCATGCGACTCGATTGTTTTACAAGGTCTCAGGTGTGAATGGGAAGCAGGTGTGTTTTTTTTTTTTTTTTTATTGCTCTCACACTCTCTAATACTGGTGAGAGAAAGTCCATCGTGGAAATGCATGAACTCTAAGGATCTGAAAAAAAATGTAAAAAAATGGTTGCTTTACATAAAAATGGCCTAGGCTATAAGAGGAGTGCCAAGACCCTGAAACTGAGCAGCAGTACGGTGAACAAGACCATACAGCGGTTTCACAGGACAGGTTCCACTCATAACTGGCCTGGTCATGGTCGGCCAAAGGAGTTGAGTGCATGTGCTCAGTGTCAAATCGAGAGGTTGTTTTGGGGAAATAGACGTATGAGTGCTGCCATCATTTCTGCACAGGTTGAAGGGGTTGGGGGGTCAGCTTGTCATTGCTCAGATACATACGCCGCCGCACACTGCATCGAACTGGTCTATATGCCTGTTCCCAAAGGAAGCCTCTTCTAAAAACGATGCACAAGAAATGCTACAAACAGCTTGCTGAAAAATAAAATCATTTTTGTGGAAATGTACTCCAGTTATGGGCTGGCATTTGAACATGTTTGAGATTTTCACACTTTTTTGCATTATCCAGGGGCTAGGAAGTGACATTATTAAATTGTGTTCATCCGAGATTGCGCTCGACTTCTTTTCTACTATATATTGTGGTACTATTTGGGGACATTAGTTACACACACCCTTTTCTTCGCCCCTGCTGTGTGGGTCACTTTGTGAACTCTGACCTCTGATAGAGTCAATACTTTTGTAGCCTCCACATCTAGTCAGCACTGCAGCTGAACCCTAAGCTAGGTAGAATGGATTCCCCTGTCATAGCAAACGGAAGAATGTGACATGAAATGGCTCAATTTCATCCTGTTCAGGTCACTTCCGCCACAAGTAAGATGGCCGCCTAATTTATAGCGTGAGGTCGTGACGTTCGGGGAGAGGCGCGAGCACGTGACATGCGCCGGAGGTTAGATCCGCTTAGCGGCTGCGGCTCATTGTTTGTTATCGGGAGGTCGGAGGTCACCGGGGCGGTGTGTGACATCACTCCGGTGCATGTGCGGAAACAACATGTCTGTGCCGCTACTCACCGACGCTGTGACCGTACCCGGAGGGGAGCGAGAGACCGCAGCGGTGAGCACGTTACTACTCCGGCATTGTGGTGTATGAGTGTGTGTTATACAATGTCTAACGTGTGTGTCTCTGTCGTCCACAGGTAATCTTCCTGCATGGTCTGGGGGACACCGGGTAAGTTGTCTATTGTCCAGCACCTCACCTCCCTGGAGGGTGGATCTTTCAGGATGGGAGAGGGGGGGGAGGGCCGCAATGTCAGCCAGCCTGGCCGATACTTACAGGGGACTCCTTTATGGATGGCCTGTCCTCTTCTGTAAAGGGATCCTGTCATGCTACCTGAACCACCAGTCATTAGAGCGGTGATTCCCAACCAGGGTGCCTCCAGCTGTTGCAAAACTACAACTCCCAGCATGCCCGGACAGCCTTCGGCTGTCCGGGCACGCTGGTAGTTGTAGTTTTGCAACAGCTGGAGGCACCCTGGTTGGGAAACACTTCATTAGTGGGTTCTCAGGTGGCTTCTCCCTGCCCACTGATATTTATTGATAGATCTCACCGTGTACCCCTCCATGATGACCTGTGATCTTTTCCTCTCTTACCATCACAGCTCCATCTATATATTGCAGCCCATCCCATTCATTCACCTCACTACCCAATGTACAGATCTGTATCGGTAAAGTAGTAGAGACTACAGCACTTTCGTGAGCACCACATCTACCTTCAGTCAGCTGATCAGGGGGTGCTGGGCATCGGACCCCCAGTGATCAGACTATACTAAGGAAAGGCCAGAAATATTAAGGTCCTAGGAACATCTATAGCGTTTGTTCACATGTACAGTATCCTGCATATTTTCTGCAGCTGATTTTGCTTCCCCTTTCAGATATGCAGCAGTTACTGTATATGTGAACATAGTTATGGGCAGTATACCGCTTCATACCAAATACCGGTGTGTGTGTGTGTGTGTGTGTGTTGTTTTTTTATTTTTCATTTTATTTATTTTTTAATGATATGAATTTTTCATATACCGCAATTCTGGTGAGTGTATACCCTATTGGGGATGGAGGGTGTACCTGTACGCCCTCCGCCCGCCACCTTCCTATAATGCGGGGCCACGCTGTGGGCCCGCCTCATAGCGGGTTGGGCCCGGCACCTAGCAAAGGCCGGGACCTGTGGCTAATGGCACTCAACACCGATCGCGGTGCTGTGCGCTATTAACCTTTTTAGACGCGCCGTTTAAAGTTTATCGCTGCATCTAAAGTGAAAGCTAATCAGTGCCGGTTAGCTCAGTGGGCTGTTCGGGACTGCTGCTGCGAAATCGCGGCATTCCGAACAGCTGGAGGACACGAGGAGGGACCCTACCTTCCTCCTGCATGTCCAATCGCTGAATGACTGCTCAGTGCCTGAGATCCATGCATGAGCAGTCAAGCGGCAGAATCATTGATCAATGTTATCCTATGGGATAACAATGATCAATGTAAAAGATCAGTGTGTGCAGTAGGGCTGGGCGGTATGACCAAATGTGTGTATCGTGGTATTTTTGTAACTTTTAGCGGTTCCACGGTATATAACGGTATCTCCTCCCCTCCCCCACCCCCCTCAAATTATCAGCCCAGAGCTGCCCCCATTGGGGTATATACTCACATGTCACCCGCAAGCACTGCCCTCCTTGTCCTGTGCGTTGCGGCCGCCGGTGCTGACACTCTATACTGTGCGGTATTCTTATGCCCGGGCTGCAAAAGGTAAACAAAATAAACTACGCATGTTCTGACGTCGGCCTTACGCTGGGGATGGGAACATCGGACAGCCTTCAGCCCGTCACTGGCTGCAGCGATGTCCTGCCCCGGCCAGGGATAGGCTGAGCCCACTGTCATGTAAGGAGCTCTGGCCGGCTTCTTACATGACAGTGTTCTCAGCCTATCACTGGCCCAAGGCGGAACATCGCTGCGGCCGGTGATAGGCTGACGGCTGTCAAACGTTCCCATCCCCAAAAAGCAGGTGAGGCCGGTACCGGACCAACGGGAGGTGAGTTAAAGTTTATTTTGTTAATTTTTTTGCAGCCCGGGCATAGGGATACCCCTCAGTATAGAGCAGTGGTCTCCAACCTGCGGACCTCCAGATGTTGCAAAACTACGACACCCGTTGGCTGTCAGGGCATGCTGAGAGTTGTAGTTTTGCAACATCTGGAGGTCCGCAGGTTGCAGACCACTGGTATAGAGTGTCAGCGCCGTCGGACGCAACAAACAAAAGGACGAGGAGGGCAGCGCTTGCGGATGACATGTGAGTAGTTCCCCGATGTGGGGACAGTGCAGCGCTGGGCTGATTCATTCATTCATTCCCGAGGGGGAGGGGCCAAACCGGTATTGCGGTATGGGTTAAAATTCATATCGTGCAGCACAAAAATTTCGGTATTTGGTATGAACCGGTATACCGCCCAGCTCTAGTGTGCAGTGTTATAGCCACCTATGGGAGCCATAACATTACAAAAGAAAGTGGGGGGAAAAAAAGTTGATAAAGATCATTTAACCCTTCCCCTAATAAAAGTAAGAATCACACCCTTTTCCCATTTTAAAAATGAAATTAAAAATTCACATTTAAAAAAAAAATTAAAAATGCCGTTAAACACAGTGAAACTGCTATAGTTTTGAAAAATACCGTGATATACATTTTTGGTCATACCGCCCAACACTATGTGAATATACCCTTAAAGGGGTACTCTGGTGGAAAAAACATTTTCATATTAACTGGCTCCAGAAAGTTAAACAGATTTGTAAATGACTTCTATTAAAAAATCTTATTCCTTCCAGTACTTATCAGCTGCTGTATACTACAGAGGAAGTTATTTTCTGTCTGTCTGCTCTCTGCTGACACCTATGTCCATGTGAGGAACTGTCCAGAGCAGGAGAAAATCCCCATAGCAAACATATGCTGCTCTGGGCAGTTCCAGACAGACATATGTTTGCTATGGGGATTTTCTCCTACTCTGGACAGTTCCTCACATGGACATAGGTGTCAGCAGAGAGCACTGTGGACAGACAGAAAATAACTTCCTCTGTATTATACAGCAGCTGAAAAGTACTAGAATGATTAAGATTTTTTAATAGACGTGATTTACAAATCTGTTTAACTTTCTGGAGCCAGTTGATATGAAAAAAATAGTTTTCCACTGGAGTACCCCTTTAATGGTCTATTCACACGTACAGTATTCTGAGCAGATTTGATGCACAGAATTTTCTGCTGCAGATTTCTATGTAATCTAAATGACAGGTTGAAATCCTGCGCATCAAATCTGCACAGAATACTGTACATGTGAATAGACCCTAAAGGGAAACTGTCACCCATACTAGCCTAATATTGTAGGTGATGCAGATTACACTTGTCTTTACCTTTTTGTTTCTATGTGGTGCTGTTCCCAGGATATGGCCCAAAATCCCCAGATCTAGACTAGTTTCTTTGTGCAATTGGGTTGTTCCCTAGCCCGTAACTCCTCCTTTGTGCTGAGCCTATGCAGAGTGGAGCTCCATTCTGCAGGGGAGGAGGAGTTACTAGGTAGATGTCCCCGTGCACTGGTGGGCATGGGAATAACCCCCTGTGCATGTTTCCCAGTACTAGGGTTGCAGCAGAACAGAGGAACGGAGCAGGAATTGAAAAGTATCATTGCCATCTGTGTCACCCACACTACAAGCCTGTAACAAGTTAGTGCAAGTAATACCGATGAGATTACCTTTTAAGCGATGCTGTCGCCAGGACAACAGAGGTGTAAATGAGCACATGGCACTATAGGACTGGAATACCATTTTTATGTCAATAGAGGTGGGGCCTGCGTTCCGCTATGCTTCGCATCTCTACTTGTCGCAACAGCTCGTCCACACAACACTGTAAAATACACGTTTCCAGTATTAACCCCCTAACGACGCAGGACATAAATGTACGTCCTGGTGCGGTGGTATTTAACGCACCAGGACATACATTTACATCCTATACATGACCGCGAGCATCGGAGCCATGCTCGAGTCATGCGCGGCAGGTCCCGGCTGCTGATAACAGCCAGGGACCCACCGGTAATGGCCCACATCCGCGATCGTGCAGATGTCTGCCATTAACTCCTCAGATACCGTGATCAAGATTACAGCATCTGCGCGGTGATCCGATCATCCAGAACGGCAGACGGAGGTCCCCTCACCTGCCTCCGCTGCCTTCCACGGGTCTTCTGCTCTGGTCTGAGATCGAGAAGACCAGAGCATAAGATAGCCGATAACACTGATCAGTGCTATGCCCTAAAACAGTATTAGAAATCGAATGCTTGCTATAAATAGTCCCATATGGAGGCTATTAACCCCTTAAGGACCCTTGACGTACGCGTAAGTCATGACACCCTGGTACTTAAGGACCCATGACGTACGCGTACGTCATGGAGAATTCCGGCCCCCGCCACGCACTGAGCGGGGATCGGACCGGGATGCCTGCTGAAATCATTCAGCAGGCATCCCGTGCAAAGGCCCAGGGGGGTCATCGGAACTAGATAGTGGTCTCTAACTGTAGCCCTCCAGATGTTGCAAAACTACAACTCCCAGCATCCCCAGTCAGCTGTTTGGGCATGCTGGAATATGTAGTTTCGCAACAGCTGGAGGGCTACAATTTGAGACCACTATCTAGTGGTCTCTAAACTGTATCCCTCCAGATCTTGCAAAACTACAACTCCTAACATGCCCAAACAGCTGTTTGCTGTCCAGGCATGCTGGGATTTGTAGTTTTGCAACATCTGGAGGGTCACAGTTTGGAGATCACTTTGCAGTGGTCTCTAAAACTATAGCCCTCCAGATGTTGCAAAACTGCAAATCCCAGCATGCCCAAACAGCTGTCTCGGCATGCTGGGAGTTGTAGTTGTGTACCTCCAGCTGTTGCATAACTATATCTCCCAGCATGCCCTTTGGTGATCAGTACATGCTGGGAGTTGTAGGTTTGCAACAGCTGGAGGCACACTGGTTGGAAAATACTGAGTTAGATAACAGAACCTAACTGAAGGTTTTCCAACCAGTGTGCCTCCAGCTGTTGCAAAACTACAACTCCCAGCATGCACGGTCTGTCAGTACATGCTGGGAGTTGTAGTTTTGAAACAGCGGGAGGTTTGCCCCCCCCCAGGTGAACGTACAGGGTACATTCACACGGGCAGGTTTACAGTAAGTTTCTTGCTTCAAGTTTGGGCTGCGGCAAACTCCTAGCGGGAAACTCGCTGTAACACACCAGTGTGAACGTACCCTAAAAACACTACACTAACGCATAATAAAGGGTAAAACACTACATATACACCCCCTTACACTGTCCCCCCCAATAAAAATTAAAAACGTATTGTACGGCAGTGTTTCCAAAACGGAGCCTCCAGCTGTTGCAAAACAACAATCCCATTTCTGGACAGCCACTAGCAACAGCTGGAGGCACCCTGTTTGGGAATCTCTGGCGTAGAATATCCCTATGTTCACCCCTATGCAATACCTAATTTGGTCCCCAAATGCGCATGTCGCTCTCTCACTTCAGAGCCATGTCTCATTTCAAGGAAACAGTTTAGGGCCACATATGGGGTATCTCCGTACTCGAGAGAAATTGCAGTACAAATTTTGGGGGGCGTTTTCTCCTTTTACCCCTTATGAAAAGGAAAAGTTGGGGGCTACACCAGCTTGTTAGTGTAATTTTTTTTACACTAACATGCTGGTGTTGCCCCATACTTTTTATTTTCACAAGCGTTAAAAGGAAAAAAAGACCCCCAAATTTGTAACACAATTTCTCCTGAGTACAGAAATACCCCATATGTGGGCGTAAAATGCTCTGCGGGCGCACAACAAGGCTCAGGAGTGAGAGCGCACCATGTACATTTGAGGCCTAAATTGGTGATTTGCACAGGGGTGGCCGATTTGACAGCGGTTCTGACATAAACGCAAAAAAATAAATACCCACATGTGACCCCATTTTGGAAACTACACCCTTCACGGAATGTAATAAGGGGTACAGTGAGCATTTATGCCCCACAGGGGTCTGGCAGATTTTTGGAACAGTGGTCCGTGAAAATGAAAAATGTAGTTTTTCATTTGCACAGCCCACTGTTCCAAAGATCTGTCAAACGCCAGTGGGGTGTAAATACTCACTGCACCCCTTATTAAATTCTGTGAGGGGTGTAGTTTCCAAAATAGGGTCACATGTGGGGGGGGGTCCACTGTTCTGGCACCACGGGGGGCTTTGTAAACGCACATGGCCCCTGACTTCCATTCCAAAAATTTTTTTCCCAAAAGCTCAATGGCGCTCCTTCTCTTCTGAGCATTGTAGTGCGCCAGCAGAGCACTTGACGTCCACACATGGGGTATTTCCATACTCAAAAGAGATGGGGTTTCAAATTTTGGGGGGCATTTTGTCCTATTACTCCTTGTAAAAATTTAAAATTTGAGGGAAATCTAGCATTTTAGTGGGGAAAAAAAATAATAATTTACACATCCAACTTTCACGAAAAGTCGTCAAACACCTGTGGGGTGTTAAGGCTCACGGGACCCCTTGTTACGTGCCTTGAGGGGTGTCGTTTCCAAAATAGTATGCCATGTGTTTTTTTTGCTGTTCTGGCACCATAGGGGCTTCCTAAATGTGACATGCCCCCCCCCCCCCCCCCCCCCCCAAAACCATTTCAGAAAAACTCACTCTCCAAAATCCCACTGTCGCTCCTTCCCTTTTGAGCCCTCTACTGCGCCTGCCGAACACTTGACATACACATATGAGGTATTTTCTTACTCGAGAGAAATTGGGTTACACATCTTAGGAAGATTTCTCTCCTTTTACCGCTTGTAAAAATTCAATAACTGGGTCTACAAGAACATGCGAGTGTAAAAAAAATGAAGATTTTGAATTTTCTCCTTCAATTTGCTGCTATTTCTGTGAAACACCTAAAGGGTTAACAAACCTTTTGAATGTAATTTTGAATACTTTGAGGGGGGGCAGTTTTTATAATGGGGTCATTTGTGGGGAATTTTGAATAAGAAGGCCATTCAAATCCACTTCAAAACAGAAATGGTCCCTGAAAAATTTAGATTTTCGAAATTTTGTGAAAAAGCGGAAAATTGCTGTTATACTTTGAAGCCCTCTGTCTTCCAAAAGTAAAAACATGGAATATTAATTTTCCTTATAAGCAGAGAGCTTCAAAGTTTAAATAAATGCTAAAATTTTCAATTTTTTCATCAAATTTTGGAATTTTTCTCCAAGAAATGATGCAAGTATCGACAAAATTTTACCACTAACATAAAGTAGAATATGTCACCAAAAAAAAATCTTGGAATCAGAATGAAAGGTAAAAGCATCCCAGAGTTATTAATGCTTAAAGTGACAGTGGTCAGATGTGCAAAAAATGGCCGGGTCCTACAGTGAAAATTGGCTGGGTCCTTAAGGGGTTAAAATGTAAAAGTAAAAAAATTAGAAAAATCCCCTCCCCCTAAAAAAATGTAAATTGTCCCATTTTCCCCATTTCACCCCCAAAAAGTGTAAAAAAATAAAATAAAATAAAAATAAACATATTTGGTATCGTCACGTGTGTAAATATCCAAACTATTAAAATATAATGTTAATGATACCGTACGGTGAATGGCGTGAACGTAAATAAAAAGTCCAAAATTGCTGCTTTTTTATAACCTTTTATTCCCCAAAAATTTGATAAATGTATTAAAAGTTTTATATATGCAAATATGGTATCAATAAAAAGTACAGATCACGGCGCAAAAAAATAAGCCCTCATACTGCCGCTTATACGGAAAAATGAAAAAGTTATAGGTCTTCAAAATAGGGGGATTTTAAATGTGCTAATTTGGTTAAAAAGTTTGCAATTTTTTTTATTTCCTTTTTTTTTTTTTTTTTTTTTTTTTTTAAGCACAACAGTAATAAGTATATTCAGGGATGTGGAAATCCTATCGCCCGACGCCCGGGACAAGTAGTTTTGGGCACCGGGCAGGTGAATTTTTTTTATAGATTTAGCCCTGTATCGGGCTAGCAGGAACAGACAGACTTCTCCCTTATTTTTCTTTAATGCCGGTGTGAAGTGCAGGAGCGGATGCAAGTCTGCACCTCACACCGGTGCTCAGAGTGTATGGAGGGGGCAGTGGCGGCCCCCAGCTGATTTCAGTAGCCGGGGGCCGCTGCTCAGAGCCCCCCAGCCGGTGTGAGGGGATCTCAGGAGCGAGGGCAGAGCCCGAGATCACACGTCTGCAGGAGATGATTAGGCCACGCCCCCTCATCCCCCCCCCCCCCCCCTCTGCCGGAGGATGGAGAGCGCAGCTCTGCATAATACAAGAAGACGGAGAGAATGAGGACGTACACAGCTCCTCCTTCCCCCACACACAGCCTCTCCCTTCCCCCTGCTCTGTCTACACAGGACCTCATTTATCACGGGGAGGTTTCAAGTATTCACGGGGGAAAATACAGAGCGGGGAGAGGACGTGTGTGAGGAGACTGCACGGGCTGGGGAATTCACCTCACACCGGCTCAGGTGAGGAGGCAGAGCATGCAGGTGGCGGGAAGGGTGGTTGTATATGTATGTAATGTATGATTAGGGGGGGGGGGGGGGTATGTATGATGTGTGCATATGTATTGTGCATATGTATGGTGTATATTTATGGTGTGTGTGTGTGTATGGTATATGTGTGATGTGTGTATGTAATGGGGGGGAAGCAGCGGCGGGTGTATGTATGATGTGTCCATGTATGATATAGGGGGGAGTGGTCGGTGTATGTATGTATGATGTGTCTATGTATGTAATGTATAATATAGGGGACAGTGACCCGGTGTATGTGTATGTATATGTGTATGTAATGTATAATATAGGGGGCAGTGGCCGGTGTATGTATGATATGTGCATATGTATGGTGTATATTTATGGTGTGTGTGTGTGTGTATGTAATGGGGGGAAGCAGCGGCGGGTGTATATATGATGTGTCTATGTATGATATAGGGGGCAGTGGCCGGTGTATGTATGTATGATGTGTCTATGTATGATGTATGTATGTAATGTATAATATAGGGGACAGTGACCCGGTGTATGTGTATGTATATGTGTATGTATGATGTATGTAATGTATAATATAGGGGGCAGTGGCCGGTGTATGTATGATATGTGCATGCATGTATGTTTTGTACAGGGGCGGACTGACAATTGCTGCTGCCAGTTGTGCTTATTTTTTTAATTTAATTGCACTATATTGCACCCGCAGAATCCCACCCTTCATACTCACCCGCCGACTAAGAGCCCCACGGATGCACTAAAACACGCCCGAACCAAAACTACAACTTCCAGCATGTTGCACCATAACCTAATTTGTAGAACTATAAAGTGTCACATGCTGGGATTTGTAGTTTTGGTTCGTGTCAGCTGCAGAGCCATAGGCTGCATCAGGGCATGCTGGGAGTTGTTGTTACTAACTGTAATTCCCAGTATTCCTTGACACAGCCTATGGCTCTGCAGCTGACACGAACCAAAACTACAACTCCCAGCATGTTACACATTAACCTTACTGTCCTACTATACAGTGCAACATGCTGTATCAGGGCATGCTGGGTGTTGTAGTTATCTAGTAACTGAATGCAACTGCCAGCATTTTCTGACACATAAATTAGAGTAAATAAAATGCAGCACATAAACTGGAGAAGCAGAACCCCCCCCCCCCCCCCCCAGTAACACAGCGCTGCTCAGTGTTTTCCAATCAAAAGACTCCATATAGAAGTCCCTATCAAGACTGAAAAATTGTGATTAAAATATTTTAAGTGCGTATATATGTGAATAAGCCCCTTTCCTAATAAAAGTTCCGATAATAACAGATCATGTCACACAAGATTACCTTCATCCCTGTATATGGAAAAATTGGCATTATAGGGGTCAGATGGGGGGCACAGTGGTTGCCTCGGGTGTAAAAGGAGCTAGCTACAGCTCTCCCGCCGCTAATACCCTGGCATGCTGCGATCACCGGGGCCGCTATTAAACCATTAGATCACCGCTGTCTAAGTTGACAGCAGTGTCTAAAGGATGTTATATCCATCCTTGGTGGTCTAGTGGGGGGGATTGTATTATTTTGGTTGAAATTATTTTATCTACCGGGACAAGTGGATTTTCTTGAGGGACAAGTAGATTGTGTTCCGCTTTAGTCCCTTAGACAAGTTTTTTTATGAAATTTTTTTTAAATTTCCACACCCCTGGTTTTATCATGGGTATCATTTTAATCGTATTGACCCAAAGAATAAAGGACAAGTCATTTTTACCGTAAATTGTACAGCATGAAAACGAAACCTTCCAAAACTTTCAAAATTGCGTTTTTCTTTTTAATTTCCCCACATATAGTATTTTATTGGTTGCGCCATACATTTTATGGTAACGGACAACTGGTCGCACAAAAAACAAACCCTCATACTAGTCTGTGGATGAAAATATAAGAGTTATGATTTTTTTGAAGGCGAGGAGTCCTTAAGGGGTTAAAGGGGTACTCCACTGGAAAACTGGAGTACTCCTTTCTGGTGTCAGAAAGTTAAAGGAGATGTCTGGTGCTGACTATTCTTATTCCATCCTGCCCGGGCTGCAAAAAATGAGAAACTTTTTACTTACCTTCCTACGTTCCCCCGGAGCTGCGCAACAGCTGATCGGTCGGCTGGGCTGTCTGCTTCCTACTTCCTTTAGCCCTGGACGTCACACGCCGCTTCAGCCTATGACCGGCCGCAGCGATGTCCCGCTTCGGCCAGTGATAGGCTGAAGCGCCGTGTGACGTCCCGGGGCTAAGGGAAGTAGAAAGTAGACAGCTCGGCCGACCGATCAGCTGTTGCGCAGCTCCGGGTGAACGTAGGAAGGTAAGTAAAAGTTTTTCAAATTTTTTGCAGCCCGGGCAGGATGGAAAAGGAATAGTCAGCACCGGACATCTCCTTTAAACAGACTTGTAAATTACTTCTATTTAAAATTCTTTAGTACTGGAAGGGTTATCAGCTGCTGTATGTTCCACAGGAAGTTCTTTTTCTTTTTGAGTTTACCTCTGTCTGACCTCAGTGCTCTCTGCTGACACCTCTGTCCATTTTAGGAACTGTCCAGAGTACGAGCAAATCCCCATAGCAAACATATGCTGCTCCCGACAGTTCCTGACATGGACAGAGATGTCAGCAGAGAGCACTTTGATCAGACAGAAAGGAAATTCAAAAAGAATAGAACTTCCTGTGGAGTATATTGCAAGCACTGGAAGGATTAACCCCTTAAAGGGTAGCTCCCACCATCCTATTTTTTTTTTTTGCTAGCCCGTTCCCCCCCCCCCCCCCCCGCTACGGCACTAGCCCGTTCACTCCTCCCCCCCCCCCCCCCCAACCCCGCGCCCCGCATACCCCGTTCCCTCATTACACTTGCAGTTACTGCAAAGTCCGGCAGCGGGCGTGCAGGGACAGCAGCGGCAACGAGGCGGAGGCGGCGATGTGCGGGAGAAGTGGCCGGGGAGCCAATGCGCTCGCTCCCGCCTGTCTGATTGACAGGCAGGGAGCGAGTGCAGCCTAACTGAAAAAGGACTGATTGCCACTCCAAAATCAGTCCTTTTTCAGTGGCCTGTTTTTAAATGTAAATTAAACCTTTTTTAATGAAAAAAATAATAATAAAAGTATATTAGAGATATGTTGTAGTACATAAGTACTACAACATATCAAAAAATAAAGTTGGTGACAGTGCCCATTTGGACCTTAAGGACTTGTTTTTTCCTCCTCCCCTTCAAAAAATCATAACTCTTTTATATTTTCATCCACAGACTAGTATGAGGGCTTGTTTTTTGCACGACCAGTTGTCCGTTGTAATGCCATCACTCACTTTACCATAAAATGTACGGCGCAACCAAAAAATACTATTTGTGTGGGTAAATTAAAAAGAAAACTGCAATTTTGCAAATTTTGGAAGGTTTTGTTTTCACGCCGTACAATTTATGGTAAAAATGACATGTTTTTTATTTTCTGGGTCAATACGATTAAAATGATACCCATGATTATACACTTTTCTATTACTGTTGCGCTTAAAAAAAATCGCAAACTTTTTAACCAAATTACGTTTGCGTAAATTAGTACGTTTAAAATCCCCCTATTTTGAAGACCTATAACTTTTTCATTTTTCCGTATAAGCAGCGGTATGAGGGCTAATTTTTTGCACCGTGATCTGTACTTTTTATTAATACCATATTTGCTTATACAAAACTTTTATTACATTTTTTATTAATTTTTTTTTGGAATAAAATGTTATAAAAAAGCAGCTATTTTGGACTTTTTTTTTTTACGTTCGCCGTTCACTGTACGGGATCATTTACATTTTATTTTAATAGTTTGGATATTTACGCACGTCGCGATACCAAATATGTATATAGAATAATTTTTTTTTACACTTTTTGGGGGTAAAATAGGGAAAATGGGACAATTTACGTTTTTATTGGGAGAGGGGGTTTTTCAAATTTGTTTAACTTTTTTTACTTTTATTTTTACACTCTTATAGTCCCCATAGGGGACTATTTAAAGCAATCACTTTATTGCTAATCCTGTTCAGTGCTATGTATAGGACACAGCACTGATCAGGGTTATCGGTCATCTTCTGCTCTGGTCTGCGGGAAGGCAGATCAGAGCAGAAGACTCCCGGGAGGCAGGTGAGGGGACCTCCGTCTGCCGTGCAGGATGATCGGATCGCCGCGGCAGCGCTGCGGGCGATCCGATCATCCTGTTAAGTGACCGCGATGCTGCAGATGCCGTGATCTGTATTGATCACGGAATCTGAGGGTTTAATGGCGGACATCCGCGGGATCGCAGGTGTCCGCCATTACCGGCGGGTCCCTGGATGTGATCCACAGCCGGGACCTGCCGCGCATAATGCCGGCATCGCTCCGATGCCCGTGGTTATGCTCAGGACGTAAATGTACGTCCTGGTGCGTTAAGTACCACATCACCAGGACGTACATTTACGTCCTGCGTCGTTAAAGGGGTTATCCAGGACAAAAACTTTTTTTTTTTTTTATATATCATCTGGCTCCAGAAAGTGACAGACTTGTAAATCACTTCCATTAAAAAATCTTAATCCTTTCAGTACTTATGAGCTTCTGAAGTTAAGGTTGTTCTTTTCTGTCTAAGTGCTTTATGATGACACGTGTCTCGGGAATCACCCAGTTTAGAAACAAATCCCCATAGCAGACCTCTTCTAAACTGGCCGGTTCCCGAGACATGTGTCATTAGAGAGCACTTAGACAGAAAAGAACAACCTTAACTTCAGAAGCTCATAAGTACTGAAAGGATTAAGATTTTCTAATAGAAGTAATTTACAAATCTGTTTAACTTTCTGGATCCAGTTGATTTAAAAAAAAAAAAAAAAGTTTTCCAGGGGAGTACCCCTTTAACTACCTTAAAAAGCATTCCAATAAGAGACCCAAATGTCATAAAATTACATGAAAAAATGTATTCTCCTGTCCAAACCCAAAATAATTCAGCACAGATTCTCAGATGGTCACCCCGGTTTGTTAGCGGTTGACATGGGACCACTGCAGCCAGAGACCTGGGCCCACACTGCATGATCTGTACTGGATCACCACTGGATTGGACAGGTACATGAAGGTCTTTGTTATTTTATGACATCTCCGCACTTAAAATAACTCCTTTTCTGCAGCAGACACAGTACATCAGAACTTGGCGTCAATCATTTTACTAGTGGCTTATGTTCTAAGTAGGTTACACACATATATAGGGGAATTTATCAGTTGCCTCTTGTACAGCAGTTCTTATTCTTGTAATCTATTTACATGCAACAAATTTACCAAGAAGTGGCAGTGTTTTGGGAATTGCTTGTAACTATAAGCTTATCTAGGCTTTTAGTGCCTATCTGGGCAACGAGCTTGAATCTCCCTGTTTGTAATTGCTCTCAATTGAAGTCACATTACTCAAGAAATTGCAATATTTCTTAAAGTGCAGTATATAAATAATAGTTGTCAACTTTAGAGCAATGAAGGAATTGAACATCAATCCCATACGTATAATGGTTCTCTCTTATTCTGTAGACATGGCTGGGCTGAGGCACTGTCTGCAATTAAACTTCCACACGTCAAGTACATATGTCCACATGCGTAAGTATTCATATGTTATGGTGTATATGGTGTATATGTTACCTGTACTACCTAACGCTAACCATTACTGCATGCAGGCCTCGCATTCCTGTAACACTGAACATGAAGATGGTGATGCCTGCATGGTGAGTTTGTGTCCGTCCTATGTGTTTTGTTTTTTTATGCAAACATATGAAGTATGAACATATCCTTTTTATATATTAATTTCTTTTCTTTCCTCATAGGTTTGACTTAATGGGTCTGAGTCCAGATGCTCCTGAAGATGAGGCTGGTATAAAGAAGGCTGCCGATAGCAGTAAGAATACATGATGCATTTATATAAAGAAACATTGCTGTTGCTTGCAGTCTGGTCAGTTTCTTGGGAGACAGCAGGAAGCAGTCATATTGTCTTTAGGAAAACACAAAGAGAAAAAGAAACACAGCCTCACAATTTGTATATTGATCTACTCTCTTCTCAGCATAAATTCAAAAACTAACAGGTTGTTAGTATACATTTTGATCAAAAAGTACAAGCCCACTCGCCACGTCAAGGCGTAGTGCCAGGCAGTGACCACCGCCCCCACGACACCATGCCCACAAGGGGAATGACCCAGTGGCCAGGCAGCCCCACTGCTGCCTGACCAAGCCCCTGGCTCCGGGCCACTCCACCCCACAGATAAAGCATCACAGTAACAATGATCGCCACAGAGCACCACACCAGTATAAACACCTGCCAGAGGGCTGGGAGAATGTTAGAAGGAAACCCATATGCAGTCTCCTGCTGATTAACCCCTTAAATGAGTATTCCAGGAAAAAACTTTTTTTATTTATTTTTTATTTATTTTTTAGATCAACTGCCTTAATCCTTTCAATAATTATTAGCTGCTGAAGTTGAGTTTTTTTTTTTTTTCTGTCTGGCAACAGTGCTCTCTGATGACATCTCTGCTTGTCTCGGGAACTGCACAGAGTAGAAGTTTCCTATGGGGATTTTCTTCTAAACTGGGTGGTTCCTGAGACACATGTGATCAGAGAGCACTTAGACAGAAAATAACAACTTCAGCAGCTCATAAGTACTGAAAGCATTAGGATTTTTTTAATAGAAGTATTTTGCAAATCTGTTTTAAATTTCTGGAGCCAGTTGATATATAAAACATTTTTTTTTCCCTGGATAACCCCTTTAAGGACTGAGTGTTTTTCCGTTTTTACACTTGTTTTTGCCTCCTTTAAGAAATCATAATTCTTGAATTTGCAGCTAAAAATCCATTTGATGGCTTATTTTTTGCGCCACCAATTCTACTTTGTAATGACATCAGTCATTTTACCCAAAAATCTATGGCGAAACCAAAAAATAATCATTATGCGACAAAATTGAAGAAAAAACACCATTTTGTAACTTTTGGGGGCTTACGTTATTACACAGTAAATTTTTTGGTAAAAATTACACCTTCTCTTTATTCTGTAGGTCCATACGATTAAAATGATACCCTACTTATATAGGTTTGATTTTGTCGTACTTCTGGAAAAAATCATACCTACATGCAGGAAAATTTATACGTTTAAAATTGTCATCTTCTGACCCCTATAACTTATTTTTCCATCTATGGGGCGGTATGAGGGCTAATATTTTTCTCCGTCATCTGAAGTTTTTAGCAGTATCATTTTTGTATTGATCAGACTTTTTGATTGCTTTTTATTCATTTTTTTCATGATATAAAAAGTGACCAAAAATATTCTATTTTGGACTTTGGAATTTTTTTGCACGTACGCCATTGATTGTGCAGTTTAATTAACAATCTATTTTTATAATTCGGACATTTCAGCATGCGGCTATGCCACATATGTTTGTTTTTATTTACACTTTTTTATTTTTTTAATGGGAAAAGGGGGTGATTCAAACTTTTATTAGGGAAGGGGTTAAACGATCTTAACTTTTTTTTATTTTTTTGCAGTGTTATAGCTTCCCCTCTAGTGGCTATAATACTGCACTAACTGTTCTTTTACATTGAGCTTTGCTATCTCATAGGATAAAATTGATCAATGATTCTGCCGCTTGACTGCTCATGCCTGGAGGAAGGTAAGGACCCTCCTTGTGTCTGCCAGCTGTTTGGGACACCGCTATTTCATCGCGGCGGTCCCGAATAGCCCACTGAGCTAGCCGGGAGCAGCTTACTTTCACTCTAGATGTGTCGATCAACTTTGAACGCCACGTCTTTCATAGCCAGCACTCTGCTCCACCCATTCGGCCCAGGTATTTTTAACCCCTTAAGTACGCAGGGCGTACCTGTACGCCCCAAGTCTACTCCCTTTCTATAAGGTGTGGCCACACGTCATAGCGGGTCAGGCCCGGCCTCTAGCAACAGCTGGGACCCATGGCTAAAAGCGCGCGGCACTGATCTCGGAGCCGCGTGCTATTAGCCACAGGTCCCAGCTGTTGCTAGAGGCCGGGCCCGACCCGCTATGACGCGTGGCCACACGTTATACAAAGGGAGTAGACTTAGGGCGTACAAGTATGCCCTGCGTCTTTAAGGGGTTAAAAACACCTGGGCCGAATGGGTGGAGCAGAGTGCTGGCTATGAAAGAGGGGAGAGACTACAATTGTAAAACACAAAGAGAAAAAGAGACAGCCGCACATCCACAATTTGTAATTTGGTCTACTTGCTTCTCAGCATAAATTCAAAAACCAAAAGGTTGTTGGTATACATTTTGATGGTGGATGTGCGGCTATGTTTCTCTATTTTTGTTGTACATTTGTAGTCTCTCCTTCCTTCCATGGCCAGCACTCCACCCATTTGGCCCAGGCATTTTTAATTAGTAGGAGAGCCTTCCTCCGAACATTCTCCCAGCCCTATGGCAGGGAGCACACGGTAGGTGTTCACACTAGTGTGGTTCTCTGTGGTGGCCATTGTTTCTGTGATGCTTTGTGGGGTAGAGAGAATCAAAGCCAGGGCAGCAGTGGGGCTGCCTGGCCACTGGGTTGCTCCCCCTGTGGGCATGGTGTCTTGGAGGCAGAGGGCGCTACGCCAGTGTTGGGTTAGGGACCCACTCGGACTAGGTGGCCTTGACTTGGCGAGTAGGCTTGTACTTTTTGATCAAAATGTATACTAACAACCTGTTAGTTTTTTAAATTATGCTGAGAAGCAAGTAGATCAATTTACAAATGGTGGATGTGCTATGTTTCTCTATTTGTGTTGTATATTGTCTTTAGGGATGCCAGACTGTTTACAGCCTCCTATGCACCAACCATCTCTAACCAAATTGTTGAGTGCTATAGATACGAGGAGAAACTTTAGTGCTTCACCTTCACCTGATGGCAGACCTGGATTTGCGGACCCTTACTAAAAGTAGTTGAGTACCTCTGTCTTAGACCTTTTTCTGCTGACCATTGGCACATTTTTAAGACCTGAATGAACATGATGGATTAAGGTGGATAAGTAATATATCTCTGGTGTAAGTTGTTACCTTTGGTTACCTGCACCATCAAAGTATGTTCTGGTACCAGCAGGGGTTAAGGTTAGCATCTATAAGAGGTGCCTATGTTTTTCTTTACTGGTAATTTATTGGTGTAACTATTTTACTTTTCTTTCCCTTCTAGTTAAAAGTATAATTGAACATGAGGTGAAGAATGGAATTCCAACCAATAGGATTGTCCTTGGAGGATTTTCACAGGTAACGATTATGCACTTACTACAGTTGTTTACTTAACCCCTTAAGGACCGGGGGTTTTTCCGTTTTTGCATTTTTTCGTTTTTTGCTCCTTGCCTTAAAAAAATCATAACTCTTTCAAATTTGCACCTAAAAATCCATATGATTGCTTATTTTTTGCGCCACCAATTCTACTTTGTAATGACGTCAGTCATTTTGCCCAACAATCGACGGTGAAGTGGGAAAAAAAATCACTGTGCGACAAAATTGAAAAAAATACGCTGTTTTGTAACTTTTGGGGGCTTCCGTTTCTACGTAGTACATTTTTCGGTAAAAATGACACCTTATCTTTATTCTGTAGGTCCATACGATTAAAATGATACCCTACTTATATAGGTTTGATTTTGTCGTACTTCTGGAAAAAATCATAACTACATGCAGGAAAATTAATACGTTTAAAATTGTCATCTTCTGACACCTATAACTTTTTTATTTTTCCGTGTATGGGGCAGTATGAGGGCATGAGGGTATCATTTTTTGCGCCGTGATGTGAAGTTTTTAACGGTACCATTTTTGCATTGATAGGACATATTGATCCTTTTTTATTCATTTTTAAATTATATAAAAAGTGACCAAAAATGCACTATTTTGGACTTTGGAATTTTTTTTGCGCGCCCGCCATTGACCGAGCGGTTTAATTAATTATATATTTTTATAATTTGGACATTTCCGCACGCGGTGATCCCATATATGTTTATTTTTATTTACACTGTTTTTTTTTTTTTTATTGGAAAATGGGGGTGATTCAAACTTTTAATAGGGGATGAGTTAAATGATCTTTATTCACTTTTTTTTTTTTTTCACTTTTTTTTTTTGCAGTGTTATAGGTCCCATAGGGACCTATAACACTGCACACACTGATCTTCTATGTTGATCACTGGTTTCTCATAAGAAACCAGTGATCAACGATTCTGCCGCATGACTGCTCATGCCTGGATCTCAGGCACTGAGCAGTCATTCGGCGATCGGACAGCGAGGAGGCAGGTAGGGGCCCTCCCGCTGTCCTGTCAGCTGTTCGGGATGCCGCAATTAGCCGCGGCTATCCCGAACAGCCCGACTGAGCTAGCCGGGAACTTTCACTTTTAGCCGCGCGGCTCAGCTCTGAGCGCGCGGCTAAAGGGTTAATAGCGCGCAGCGCCGCGATCGGCACTGCTCGCTATTAGAGGCGGGTCCCGGCTTCACTATGACGCCGGGCCCGCCGTGATATGACGCCGGGCCCGCCGTGATATGACGCCGGGCCCGCCGTGATATGACGCGGGCCCGCCGTGATATGACGCGGGGTTACTGTGTAACCCCGCGTTATATCAGAAGAGCAGGACCAAGGACGTAACGGTACGTCCTTGGTCCTTAAGGGGTTGAAGGTATAGAAGAAAGGATCAGCCCTATTCTAGATTGATCCTTTCCTCTATAAAGTGTCATCTGTGTACAGACAGGCACCGGTGAGCTGGGTTAAATCTTCTTGTGCTTGATAACTGCGTAATACAACAACAAAAAATCACTAAAAAATGGACCATGAATCCACTAGCCAGATTGAACAACTATCACTAAAATAATGACTGGCTAAAATGTAACTTAATATTTCCAGTCAAAAACTTATATCACAACAACAAAGAGATAAAACATGAATCTTATTGAAGTGTCCAATAAAAGTGTAAATAGACTTGCAGATGCTTAAAAAGTACCTGTCACCAAATAAACTTTTCTAAACTAACTCTGGCTATGTTCCCTAACACCCCTCTCGCCATTAAAGAAAATTTCAGAGCTTTAAAAAGCTCTTTATCTTTTTATTATTGCTCACATAGTGCAATCTCCTAGCAGAAGAAAGTGGGTGTTTCCCAGCAGGCATGACATCACTAAAGCCTGCTGGGGGACCACTTCCACCCTCACATTGTTACAGTGCTGTGATGAATAGAAGACCTCAAGCTCTGTGCAGCTTTCAGTCTGTGCAGCTTTCAATGAGGCTCAGTGCAGAGAAACCCTTTGAGTTTTGGTCTCCTGCCAGGCCGGAAGGAGACCAAACTCACTGTATTAATTGTGACAGAACAGCCCCACCTAGTGGCCATTTTTTCTATTACATTTTAAACGTATTTATTTTGATAATTTTAAAAGCAAGTGAATGGGAAAGTGTCTGCTAATTACACAAGGAACAATATATTAAAAGTTTTATTTGGTGACAGGTACTCTTTAAAGAGTGTCCATCATTCTGGTTCCATCAATTCTTCACACATATATACAGCTTAGTGGTCATTCATTGGCCCAATATGCATGTATAGGTTACAAAATGTAAAATGTAACCTAACCCAAACTTATGACACCCTTTGGTCCTATCTTCTAGCAACTGTAGATAGTGTACCATTGTTTAAAAGGGTATGTTTCTATACAAAATCGCATTTGTATGAACTATGTACTGTCCCTTATACCACTAAGGCTACGTTAATAGCACATTATTGCTGTCCGATTAATGTATACCTTTATCTGTAAAACATAGATTAATGGATGCTAAAAAGAGATGCTGCTGTGCGCAATAAAGTATAGTCCGTTTCCCATTGATTAACATTATTAAGAAAACAAAAAAAAGCACAGTACTGGATAAGTTTATTTTACCATAGACAATAGCATTGGGGGTCTCACCAGTTTTTTTTCAGTCTTTTGGCCAAAGCCAAAGGTGGGTTTAAAGGTACTGTGAAATATAGTTTAGAAAATATGACTTGTCTTGAGGCCTAGAAACTCAAAAGGGTTAAAGAAGGTTTTGTAACTGTATAATTTTCTTAGATCTTTCTTTTTCTTTTTAATGAAGGGAGGTGCCCTGTCTTTGTATACTGCTCTGACCTGTCAACACAAACTTGCTGGAGTTGTTGGACTTAGCTGCTGGCTACCGCTGCATAAGACATTCCCTCAGGTAAAACTAGAATAAACCAGGGAAACTCTACTTTTCACTGACTTTTCCCTTTGTCAGTCCAGTTTCTTCTATTTTTCTGCATAATAAGCAAGTTTCAGCAAATGTTGTGTAGCTACAGAATTTGCATGTAACTGGTAACAGGTCTTCATGATGATCATTGGGGAGATTCTTCAGGAAATTTGCTGCAGTAGACTTGACTTGACTTTTTATTCCCCCATCGACGAAAAAATGTTTTGGGAATGGGGAGTTGAGCTGCATAATAGTGTGGATATTAAGTGACAGGGAGTGTCTAAAAGGGGTATTCGTATTTCCACAGGATATGCCAACCATGCCTGATAGGTGTGCATTTAAACCCTGGAATCTGCACCTATATGAAAAAACGTAGGTCTCCCAATCCACCTGGATGTGGTGGCATAGCTGCTCAGCTGTTTCTGGAACACCAGTTGAAGTGAATGGAGAGGCACACATTCATGGTCACCTCCCCAAATGGATTATGGGATACCTGTCCTTTACATAGATGTGAGCCCCGCCTCTGGGACCAGCACACCTATCAGGCATTTATGGCAACTGTACATTATAGCTGGTTCAAAAGGTGAGATGTCTAGTTTAGCAGTGTAGTTCATAAGACATTCCACTTTAATGTGTGCATTTCTGTACACTTGCATTCTCACACGGACATAGAACTAAATATACATACAGTGTAGTCTGAAATGTAAGAACACAAAATTTGTGCGTTCAAATATCAGGAATATATGATTTCTTTTGGTGTTGAAATATGTAGTGTTCCTTTTTACTGTATACCTATTTGCAAGGAT
This sequence comes from Hyla sarda, assembly GCF_029499605.1. Classification (NCBI taxonomy): domain Eukaryota; kingdom Metazoa; phylum Chordata; class Amphibia; order Anura; family Hylidae; genus Hyla; species Hyla sarda. Next base: position 233,040,973 of record NC_079190.1, on the reverse strand, counting down.
TCTTATTGAAGTGTGTATCATCGCCTGTCCCATGTGTAAAGGCTTTTCTTTTAATATTGCTAGGCCGCATGTGGCGTAAATAAGGACATCTCCATTTTGCAATGTCATGGGGAGGCGGATCCTATGATTCCAGTTCGCTTTGGAACTCTCACCTCAGAAAAGCTAAAATCTCTGCTGACCCCTTCAAAGATTCAGTTTAAAACATATCCTGGAGTCATGCACAGCACCAGTCAAGAGGTAAGGACTCTTTTAGGATTCTTGTCCCAGTTTATGTATTCTGTTGCAGGCTTATGATTGAGGAGTCATCCACTTTAAACAATCCATATTTCTTGGAAAGCTCTAGGGACTATACGATAATCAGTGTGTGCCTGTTAAAATGATGGATCTGTGTGTACCCCAGTATAATTTAATGGAGCGCATTGGTGTCTCTTGTGTGATGGAGCTGGTAGTGCATTATGACTTCTGTCCAAAAGTGGGGGGAAATAGTGGCACATGGATGCCAGGACATGCCTTCAAGTAGCATTTGAAACAAAAACTGTACATGACATGGCTTGCTTTAGTAGACCCCCCCCCCCCCCCCCCAAATGGATACAGTTCACTCTTCAGATCTCCAAAATACTACTATAGACCCCATGCCAGATCCTGTTTATACTGACCCCGAAACCCCCTTCATACGGTAATCGTCTCTCCTACTTGTGCCCACACACAGCCTGGTTTGGCTCCCATAGAGTTACCATATAGTAGTTATCTCCCCTCTTCACATGCCCCCTGTGCAGGGGCAATGCGTTAGTGATTCTACGTTGCCTGTATGGGTAAGCCAAGATCATGAAAAGGAAGTAACAGAACAGTGAGCCACCGTCTTTGTTCTGATGTACTTTTTCAACTGCATATGTTCTAAGGATGCACACAAAGTTTAAAGTCACAGGCTAGAAGGCTGACCTGCTCTGTAAGCACATCGGCTTGGATTCTGTGCTCTAGCAACCTAGCCAGCAGAGAAACATTGCTGATGCTAGGACACTTTTTTTTTTTATTGTTTTGTGTTTACATTTTTTTTTTCTATCCCTTAGCATGTGGTGTGTATTGCTTTAACTCAGACACATAGGGGGGAGACTTATCCCCCCCTTACTGTTCACAGTTGCACAGTGTGTAGCCATATCAGACACCTTATTGCATGCCACCTTACAATAGTGAGTTAAGTATGCATGATGTTGTTTTGTCCCACTGCTAACAAATGTCTGTATGATTTGGTCCTTTGAGTCTTGTTGATGATCCCATAACATTTTCTCTATTTCCCATGTTTTCTTTTTTTTGTTTCAGGAAATGATGGCGGTGAAAGATTTCTTGGAGAAAGTCATCCCAAAAGTGTAACTCACAGATGATTCCACTGCAAAAAAAATGCCTCTCGGCCTCACCTCCAGTGTTTCTTCCCTGAGCCCGTGTCCTCTTACCCACCCGCCCCCACTCTGTGCTGGATAAAAGTATTATCTGTCCTGCCAGATGTGATTGGAGTTGTTTAAGGTACAGGGTGGGGGTTGCTGCTCCTACACCTATTCCATAATTCCTGCAAAAAAAGAAAGGCAGGTTCTATCATTGCTGCTGCTTTTTCAGATCCTTGTAGTGTTACATTTCATCTGCTGTTACAGGTTCTTACCTCATAACAGCAGGAAGCCACCATATACCTCAGAGGAGCAGCTGAGTATTGAGATGTGAATGTACCTTAAACACTCCGTCCTTTTAGGAGCAGAGCTCAGGTCCATTACAGCTGGTACTGTGCCCCCTATCAAGGTATTTTCAGTCTGTCCCAGCTCCAGACAGATGTTATGCTTTCGGCCTTGCATCCATGTTCTGAGTTCAGGTTGTGTACGTGTAAGGCTCAGCATGCACTGGGAAGAGAGCAGTGTACCTACTTAAGCAACATTATCGTCTTTTTTTTTTTTTTTTTTTTTTTTTTTTTTTCTTCTTTTTTTTTTTTCCCGCAATAAAAGCCTTCTACCCTTTTTTTGTCTTTCCTTTTAACACTTAACTGTGTTATAACTTTTAAGATGTACCTGTGAGAATAAAATAAAATAACTACAGATACAGATCATATATTCTCTGGTCCCCTCATCTAGATGTAGTGTTCCATCTTTGCTTTTTTTTTATGCTTCATGTGCTCTTTGTATGCATGTCTAGTGCACATACACTGGTGCTTCCTAGATTGCTCTGCTGCCGGACTGCCAATTCGGCGCTTTGTGGTGAGGCAGTGCGCATGATGGCACTGTGTGTATGTGTGTGTGTTGAACAGCTGACACATTAAGGATGTTAGAGGACCTGTGGTCAAACTTAAAAACAAACAGTGTTACCTTTTAGATAGCTGAGTGGGCTGATCACTAACCTTTTTATAGTATGTTGATTGGGTACACCCCAAAGTGGAAATGTACGAATTGGGTCCAAAGTGTCAATATTTTCTTTGGCCACCATTATTTTTCAGCACTGACTTGAAGGGGAACTGCTTTTCTTCTCATCTCCTACACAAAGGCTAAGGGATAATTATCTGATAATGGGGGTCCAACCACTGCAATCTCCTGCCCCTTGCCCTGGTGTTCTAAAGATTTATGAATCCAGGTAGAAAAAACAGACATGGCCGTACATCCACAATTTAGTATTTTGATCTAACTGCTTCTCAGCATAATTTCCAAAACTAACAGGTTGTTAGTATACATTTTGATCAAAAGGTACAAGCCCACTCGTCACATCAAGGGCACCTGTTAAGAGTGAGTCCCTAGCATAAAATGGCGTAGCACTGGGCGGCGTCCACCACTGCAGCGACACCAATGCCCACAGGAGGAACGACCCACTGGCAGAGCAGCCCCAATGCCACTCAAACGAGTCTCCGGGCTGCTAGAAAATGAAAGGGCTTTGTGTAGCTACCTGCTCCTTATATAGGGTTGGGGTGAGGCGGAGTGCAGGCCAAGTATGAAAAAAAAACGAATCCAGGTAGAAATAACAGACATGGCCGCACATCCACAATTTAGTATTTTGATCTAATTGCTTCTCAGCATAATTTAAAAAACTAACAGGTTGTTAGTATACATTTTGATCAAAAGGTACAAGCCCACTCGCCACGTCAAGGCCACCTATTAAGAGTGGGTCCCTAACGGCCCTAGCATAAAATGGTGTAGCACTGGGCGGCGTCCACCACCGCCGCGACACAGTGCCCATGTAAATTATGCTGAGAAGTAGATCAAAATACAAATGGTGCATGTGTGGCTGTGTTGTGTTGTACATTTTTAGTCTCTTCCTTCCATGGCCAGCACTTCACTCCATCCATTTGGCCCAGGCATTTTTAATTAGCAGGAGACTGCATGAGGGTTTCCTCCTACCATTCTCCCAGCCCTCTGGCAGGGAGCATATGGTAGGTTTCACACTGGTGTGGTTCTCTGTGGTGGCCATTTTTTCTGGGATGCTTTGTCTGTGGGGTGGCCCAGAGCCAGGGGCTTGGTCAGGCAGCAGTTGGGCTGCCTGACCACTGGGTCATTCCCCCGGTGGGCTTGGTGTCTCGGAGACGGTGGTCGCCGCCCGGCACTACGCCAGTGTCAGGTTAGTGACACCCTCTGACTAGGTGGCCTTGACGTGGCGAGTGGGCTTGTACTTTTTGATCAAAATGTATACTAACAACCTGTTTTTGAAATTATGCTGAGAAGCAAGTAGATCAAAATACAAATGGTGGATGTGCGGCTGTGTTTCTCTTTGTGTTCTACATTCTAAAGATTTATGTTCAGAACACTGGCTATCTGCTTGTGAGAGCCACTGATACAAGAGTTCAGTGCTTGTGTACCTCTGGCTTTCCCATAGACAGTGCATGGAGGGTGCATTCTGACCACCTCAGCTCCGTGCGCGAGCATAGCTGGTGTGCTAAACCCAAATCTTCAGGAGATTGCAGGGGCTCCCACAATCAAACACTTATTCCCTATTGTGTGGATAGGGGATAAAAAGAGAGTACTAGAGTTCAACTTTAAGCCGCTAGGGCATGGAGTTAACCATAGCTTCACAGGTTCCCACTGGAGTCCTCTTCCACTACTCCATGATGACATCACTGAGCTGGTGGGTGTTAGTGACCTTATGCAGAGCAAATATTTTTCTGGCTCCTCTAAAAGTTCTTCATGAGGTACCAAAAGATGTAATAAGATATTTACAAAAGTGTGAGGGTTGTACTCCCTTTTGTGAGATACTGTATGTATGACTGATGCATTGTTTTGTTTAACATGCATGTTTTCTTAAAGAGGTTATTCACCATAAGGTGACTTTAGTACTTAACTGCCAGATGCTGCTGCTTTATTTTTGTGAAATGGCTATTTCCTGTTGGAGTTTCCTCCCTGCCTCCAACTCCCAGGATCCCTTGTTTCTGAAAGTAGAAGGGGGAAAAAAAGAGACCAACGGAGGAGCCTCATGTGTTACCTCAAAGACAGTTTGTGGAATAAAAATGAAGCCATTTCTGGGTGTAGATCCAGGTCACCTTGAGCGAATAGAAAATTTGCATATCAACCCAACTGTGTGGGCTACCAGTGGAAGGTGGAACTGCTGCTATGCCCAGGTTCCAGGAGAAGGAATGATCCAACCCTGATGAAAGCCAGTGTAGGAAGAAGAAAACCCTTGTAGTGGCGCTGCTGGTTCCAGTAAGAAGTAAAAGCCAAACCAGGAATAGTATCAAACACTGGAGTGGTTTATTGAATATAAAATGATAAAAATAATGGATGATGTGTTTCGGGGGAGCCACCCCCTTCCTCAGATCAGTATAGGTATGACAAGTACAGACAAGGTATAAATATGTTCGAAATTGGTGCCAATACAAAAGGGGTGGAGCCAAGAGAGTGATATCACATCATACAGTTAACAGCTTGTGAATTAATTACAGTCAGAATACATATACATAATTAAAAAGAGCAAAGAGAAGCCAAAATGATTCCCAGTGATGAATTCCCAGTGATGCATTATGATGTAACCAGGTGCCGGCATCACTATTACAGTGCATCAGGTGGACACATGCATTTATAGGAAAATAATAATAAAAATGCCAGTTGCAGCACAAGTGTAACATAGGATATTCCTGAAGGATGTAATGTTAATATACTGAGTGAGCCCAGACTATTAGTGAGGCATTATGAATCTGTATGATAAAGGGAAGTAGATCAAAGTAACAATGCAACAATTAGCAACTGTTTATGAAGCCGGAGGGGGCAAGTACAATAAATAGGCATAGAGTAAAGTAAATATAAAATAGACCTGTATAAAAAGGGACTAAAAGTATGGTAGATGATTAGTATATAAAAGTGGAGATATGTGTATGGATCAGCAAAAATTTGTATAAATAATACATAGGTATCAGCATAAAAGAACTGTATAGTGATAAAAAGGAGCACAATAAAATATAATGAGCAGCACAGAAAATTATAATATACAATAATATAATATGACCACACTAGAGTACACGGGTAAAAAAGCACCAATCCTAAATTGTGTATTCAATGGCATGTCTGTGTGAGCAGGGACAGTGTGTATAGCTTGTGACAAATAGGTCAAAACACATCTAAAATTGACACAGTATGTGTGAACACAATGGGATAGACAGGGGAGGCCTATTAAAAGTTGCACTCTATCATCTCATTGAGCCCCTGCGGAGATAAAGTGTGTATTCAACAAATTCTCCCTCCTCCTACATCCTTCGCAATATGCTCAATCAAGGTGGCCTGCAATATTCTAAAGTTATCAGAGTGGTGTTCGTACATGGGACGGGACACACTATGCAAGGCAAATCCATGGACTGTGTTATTCCGATGGTTGTTGAGGCACTCTCGGAAACACTGTATTGTCCTCCCAACATATTGTAACCCGCACGGACACTGCAATAAGTACACCACATATTGAGATCCGCAGTCAAGTTGTGTCTTCATGACACCTTGGTGACTTCAGAGTTGAATTCTTTGCGTTTATGTGTGATATGAAAACAACATTTAAAGTTACCTGTTGTGGCTAGAAAGTTAGATGTTGTGGTCATAGTGGATTTAAACCTCAATTTGCTGGGGGCAACCAAATTCCGGAGGGTACTTCCCCTGCGAAAAGTGAGTAGGGGTTTGGAGGGAAGAATCGTGCTCAGAATAGCCCAATGTGTGTTGAGTGCCATTCTAATATTACTATGTTCTCTACTGTAGGTGGTAACAAAATTAGTAGATCAGTCCTGAAATGGGTTGGTGACCCTGGATTTGGGAACCAGGCAGTCTTTCTGTGTGAGGGCTAGTGCTCTGTTGAAGGAGGAATACACCAGGGGGGCAGGATAGCCTCTGCCCTTGAACCGTGCTTTTAGGATATTGCTCTGGGCCCTAAAGTCCTCCTCCCTGGTGCAATTCCTACAGATCCTTTTGAATTGTCCAAAAGGAACATTACACAGCCCCTTCTTATAATGGGCACTACTGAAGTTGAGATAGCTATTACTATCTACCTGTTTAAAAAAAGGTCTAAGTGTATAATCTATTGCTATCATCGTGTGAGATGATCACATCTAGGAACTCTGCATGGTTATTATAAATGGTTTGTATAAATGGTTTGTATAAACTGTAATGACCAGTTATTGGTGTTTAAGTCTGTAAGAAATGTGTCTTGAGATGTCCCCTGTTTCCCCTCCAGATAAAAAAAAAATGTCATCTATATATCGGCAATAGTACACACAGTTAGAAAAGAGGGGGTGGGGGGTATACAAATTCTATCTAGAAAAGGCCGACAAACAGATTGGCGAAACTTGGGGCCACTTCAGACCCCATCGCGGTGCCCGTGTGCTGTAGTAAAAGTAAATTTTGGCCCAGGAACTCAAAATAATTGTGTTGCAGTATAAAAAAAAAAAAGACCCTTCAAAATAAATTCTATTTGGGCAGATGGCATGTTAGGATCACTGGATAAGAAATGTGAGACTGCCTTGATCCCCAGGTCGTGTTCAATAACTGTGTATAACGAGGATATATCCATCGTAACCAATAGGTAATCTGGACCACTCGACTTCTAAGATGTTATTGATTAAATCTGTGGTATCTTTAAGGTGGAATTTGAGTCCAATAACATATTTCTGTAACAGAAGGTCAATGTAGTGGGAAAGATTTGAGGAGATGGAATTAATACCAGATATGATCAGACGGCCAGGAGTGTGTGTCAGGGTTTTGTGAATTTAGGTAGGTGATAGAATAATGGTAGAGCAGGTTCTTTGATAATGATGAAGTCCCTCTTTGCCTTGGAGAGGATCCCTTGTGAGTAGCCACTGTATATAAGGTCTACAACCCTACCAAGAAATTCCAGGAGGAACTCATAGACCTTATAGACAGTGGCTACTCACAGGGGATCCTCTCTAAGGCAGAGAGGGACTTTATCATTATCAAAGAACCCGCTCTACCATTATTCTATCACCTACCTTAAATTAACAAAAACCTGACACACCCTCCTTGCCATCCAATCATATCCGGTATTGATTCCATCTCCTCAAATTTTTCCCACTTCATTGACCTTCTGTTACAGAAATATGTTATTGGACTGAAATCCCACCTTAAAGGGGTACTCCGCCCCTAGCATCTTATCCCCTTTCCAAAGGATAGGGGATAAGATGTCAGATCGCGGGGGTCCCACGGCTGGGGACCCCTGGGATCTCGGCTGCAGCACCCCGCTTTCATTACTGCAAAGTGCAAATTCACGCTGTGTGTAATGACTGGTGATACAGGGACCGGGGCATTGTGACGTCATGGCTCCACCCCCTTGTGATGTCACGGTCCGCCCCCTCAATACAAGTCTATTAGGGGGCGTGGCAGATGTCACGCCCCCTCCCATAGACTTGCATTAAGGGGGCGGGCCGTGACGTCATGAGGTGACGCCACCATTCTTCCCTCCAAACCCCTACTCACTTTTCGCATGGGGGCGTACCCTCCGGGATTTGGTTGCCCCCAGCAAATTGAGGTCCAAATCCACAACATCTAACTTTCTAGCCACAACAGGTAACTTTAAATGTGGTATACCCAGATGTAAATGTTGTTCTCGTATCACACATAAACACAAAGAATTCAACTCTGAGGTCACCAAGGTGTCATACCCCATCATGACCAGACTTGACTGCGGATCTCAATATGTGGTGTACTTGCTGCAGTGCCTGTGCGGGTTACAATATGTTGGGAGGACAATACAGTGTTTCAAAGAGCACCTCAACAACCATCGGAATAACACAGTCCATGGATTTGCCTTGCATAGTGTGTCCCGTCACATGCACAAACACCACTCTGGTAACTTTAGTGTATTACAAGCCACCTTGATTGAACATATTGCGAAGGATGTATCCCAGAGGTTCAACACCCTAAGGAGGAGGGAGAATTATTGGATACACACTTTATCTCCGCAGGGTCTCACTGAGATGATAGAGTGCAACTTTTAATGGGCCTCCCCTGTCTATCCCACATTGTGTTTACACATACTGTGTAATTTTTATATGTAATTTTATATGTGTTTTGTCCTATATCTCACACGCTATATACACTCTGTCCTTGCTCACACAGACATGCAATTGAATACCCAACTTAGGATTGGTGCTTTTTTACCCATGTACTCTAGTGTGGTCATATTATATTATTATCATTTTTTTGTGCTTCTCATATTTTATTGTGCTGCTTTTTATCACTATACAGTTCTTTTATGCTGATACCTATGTATTATTTATACAGTTTTTTGTTGATCCATATATATCTCCAGTTTTATATACTAATCATCTACTGTTAGTCCCTTTTTATACAGGTCTATTTTATATTTACTTTACTCTATGCCTATTTATTCTATTTATTGTACTTGCCCCCTCCGGCTTCATAAACAGTTGCTAATTGTTGCATTGTAGATTCATAATGCCTCACTAATAGTCTGGGCTCACTCAGCATATTAACATTACATCCTTCAGGAATATCCTATGTTACACTTGTGCTGCAACTGGCATTTTTATTATTTTTTATTTTCCTATAAATGCATGTGTCCACCTGATGCGATGCTGGCACCAGGTTACATCATAATGCATCACTGGGTCTCTACAGTGTGGTCAGATGTTACTGGGACAGCGCTGACAGGAGCGCCAACACCAATACCCTCCCCCTGGCCATTACTGGTCTACCCTTGTCACATGGACATCTCCACATAGCAATGTGTCCTTAATACCGGTGTGAGGTGTTTTTTTGCGCCCCCATAGATCCATGCGTCCGCTCCTCCCCCAGCTCTCCGAACATTTCCGAAGCTAGAACTGGGGGAGGGCAGAGCAAGGGGAGAGAGAAGGTCCACGCCCCCTCCCTCATCTCCCCTCTTTGAGCTCGGCTGGACGCAGATCTCTACGACACGCCCCCCTCCCTGAGGACATAGATCTCCACGGCAGGTCCCTCCCTCATCTCTCCTCCCTGAGGACGTAGAGCAGTGCTCCCAATGAGCTCTATGTGTAAAGGGGGACATTTAGCCCGTACAGTATGTCCCCCTTTGGCCTGAACAGTATGTCCCCCTTTACACATAGAGCTCATTGGGAGCACTGCTCTACGTCCTCAGCTCGGGGAGATGAGGGAGGGAGCTGCCGTGGCGATCTATGTCCTGTAGAGATCTGCGTCCAGCCGAGCAGCCGAGCTCAGGGAGGGGGCGTGTACTTCTCTCTCCCCTTGCTCTGCCCTACCAGAGTTCTAGCTTCGGAAATTTTCGGAGAGCTGGGGGAGGAGCGGACGCATGGATCTACAGGGGCGCAAAAAAACACCTCAAACCGGCTCCAGCGCTGTCAGCATCCTCCGCTGCACGTTACACAGGATGTTGACATCTGGTAACCGAATGTTATCGGCCCCGGAACATCGCTGCAATGTACAAATTACTAACATGTTTATTTGAACATAAATTACACATCAATATGTAGTTTTTGGCTTCTCTTTGCTCTTTTCATTGTGTATATGTATTCTGACTGTAATTAATTCACAAGCTAACTGTATGATGTGATGTCACTCTCTTGGTTCTGCCCCCTTTTTGTATTGGCGCCAATTTCGAACATATTTATACCTTGTCTGTACCTGTCATACCTATATTGATCTGAGGAAGGGGGTGGCTCTCCCAAAACGCGTCATCCATTATTTTTATTGTTTTATTTTCAATAAACCACTCCAGTGTTTGATACTATTCTGGTTTGGCTTTTACTTCTTACTGGAACCAGCAGCGCCACTACAAGGGTTATTTTCTACTTCCTACACAGGATCCCTTGTTTGTAATTGTGAGGTCAGTTTTCTCCCTCTGACCAATCAGTTACCCCAGCCATTGCAGCACACCTGAGCTACACTTCCTTGCAGTCCTGTGGATAATCTCCTTCTCACCCAGCAGTCCCTCGACCCATTGAAGCAGACAGGCTCCTTTCAACACCTGAAAAACTTGAAAATAGGTGCAGCTCACAACAGAAGGACCGGAGGTAATTTTAAGCTATAGCCGGACCCCACCGGCAACCAAAATAACAATGAATTGCAAAAAATAGCTTATATCTCTAGGGCCTCACCAAATGGTGCATAACGATGAGGGTGGAAATAAATTAAAGTATAACAGTGTTGATCCTAAAAATAATTTAATTATAAAAATGAATAACAGATTAACACATTAGACTGGCATTGCCTAGTGATAGTCCCACTGGGCCCTAGTGGGATATCAAAAAAATAATAAAAAATATATTAACATAGAGTAAAAAATTAGTAAAAAATTAATAGTGTCCTGTGTGCTAGTGTTCCGATATATATGGAAAAAGGTCAGTTGGTTCACAAGCAAAAATAGAATATAATGATATTAATGGGAGTTCAGTTTATGCTTGTGACATAGAATCAATGTCCAAATGTCCTTTCAACACCTGACTAGTGATGTAATGTCTCGGGCCGCACTACAACCTGGGAAAACCTGAGATGACACTCATTTTGTATGCTGTTCAAAGTAAACTTTCAGGTAAAGGACACATAAGAATTACAAGACCAGCCATCAAACACAGGTACAGACAGTATATTATGAACTACACTAACTTTCCAACCCCTGTAGCACAAAAAAAAAAAAAAAACTGGACTATTCCTTTAAGGGTAGGATTACAAGTGCTGGATTTTGCTACTGCAAATTTTTCTACCCATTGAAGTGATTGGTTAGCAAAATACACAGCTGATTTTGCTATTTGTTGATTCAATGGCTAAAAAAAGTTGCTGCAGCAAAATACAGCATGTACAACCCTATCCTAAGGGTATCCACATGACTATGAAGCTGCAATTGCAGCCAATTGCTTTCCGCTGCTATGAAAAGACTCAGAGCTACCAAGCTGCAGCAGGGTGCTTGCTCTTGTGACTGCCTTTGGTGTATCCACAGCATAAAATACACTGTGGATGCACGGCCTGTGACCCTACAATTGAGCTAGAAATGTATATGTAGACCTAAAGGAAATCAGTCACCAGCATCACCCGCACCAACCTGCTGGTTCTGGGTCATTATGCACGGGACGCTGATTCCAACATTTACCCTTTCCCCCACGAGGCCCTGTTCCAGAGTTATGCCCAAAAATCCAAATATGAAAATGAAAGAGGAAGATTTATCAAAAACTGTGTAGAGGTAAAGTTGTCTATAGGAACCAATCAGATCGCTTCTTTCATTTTGCAGAGGCCTTTTTAAAAATTAATCCGATAACGACCATGGACGTCTATGCTCGTCCAATGGCAGTTAACGGGGTACGACTCAGGCTCCCGACTCGTCATTCCAGCGGCCCCCAGCTGATTCCTGTAGCTGGGGGCAGACGTTAATAGCTGACATGCGGGGTTCGCCACAGGCGGCTATTAACCCTTTAGATCACTGCTGTCAAAGTTGACAGCGGCATCTAAAGGTGCCTTTATCCTGTCCCTGGTGGTCCAGTGGGGTGGATCGCGATCCACTGTGGAGGTAGCCTGAGGGCTTACCTCTGCTTCCATGCCAGCTCCAGTGCTCTGAATAATAAAGCCTGGCAATCGAGTGCAGAGCACAAACATCAATATGGTTCTATGGAACCATAATGATCTGTATGAGGAATCTAAGGGGCCTAAAAGTGTAAAAAAAAAAAAAGTTTAAATCACCTTTTCCCAAATTCCATATAAAAAAATATATAAACATAATAAAAACAAAAATGTGGTATTGCTGCATGCGTAAATGTCCAAACTATAAAATAGATTGTAAATTAAACCGCACAAACAAAATAGAGTATTTTTGGTCACTTTTTATACCATAAAAAAGGAATTAAAAAGCGATCAAAAACAAAAATGGCATTGAATAAAACTTCAGATCATGGCACAAAAAATTAGCCCTCATACCGCCCCGTACGCGGAAAAATAAAAAAGTTATAGGCCAATTTTTTGTGTTAATTTCCGTGCATGTAGTTATGATTTTTTCCAAAAGTACGACAAAATCACCTATATACAGGGCATAGTGAAAGTATTTGGCCCCCTTGAACTTTTCGACCTTTTGCCACATTTGAGGCTTCAAACATAAAGATATAAAACTGTAATTATTTGTCAAGAATCAACAACAAGTGGGACACAATCATGAAGTGGAACGAAATTTATTGGATATTTCAAACTTTAACAAATAAAAAACTGAAAAATTGGGCGTGCAAAATTATTCAGCCCCTTTACTTTTAGTGCAGCAAACTCTCTCCAGAAGTTCAGTGAGGATCTCTGAATGATCCAATGTTGAACTAAAATGACTAATGATGATAAATAGAATCCACCTGTGTGTAATCAAGTCTCCGTATAAATGCACCTGCACTGTGATAGTCTCAGAGGTCCGTTTAAAGCGCAGAGAGCATCATGAAGAACAAGGAACACACCAGGCAGGTCTGAGATACTGTTGTGGAGAAGTTTAAAGCCGGATTTGGATACAAAAAGATTTCCCAAGCCTTAAACATCCCAAGGAGCACTGTGGAAGCGATAATATTGAAATGGAAGGAGTATCAGACCACTGCAAATCTACGAAGACCTGGCCATCCCTCTAAACTTTCAGCTCATACAAGGAGAAGACTGATCAGAGATGCAGCCAAGAGGCTCATGATCACTCTGGATGAACTGCAGAGATCTACAGCTGAGGTGGGAGACTCTGTCCATAGGACAACAATCAGTCGCATACTGCACAAATCTGGCCTTTATGGAAGAGTGGCAAGAAGAAAGCCATTTCTTAAAGATATCCATAAAAAGTGTTGTTTAAAGTTTGCCACAAGCCACCTGGTCAGATGAAACCAAAATCGAACTTTTTGGCAACAATGCAAAACGTGTTGGGAAATATAGTTAAGAAAATCCCCTGAAATCTACACCCCCCCCCCCCCCCCCAAGAAAAATTCACTGCGTAATGAGCATTAGAAAGATCAGGACAGAAATCCACATGCTCGCCTTTTACGCAAACCAATTGATTTCCAGTTTCAGAAGACTATGCTGCATGTGAATATCCAGCTGGGTCCAGACATGGCAGATTTACAATATAGATGACTTTACCGTACAAGCGAATCAGAGCACGTTGCAGATTTTAAGGTGGGTCATGCGACAGCCCAACCAACTAAAGACAATTATACCTCAACTATCTAAAGATAATTTTACCTGAGAAGGAGCATGTAAAAGCTAAGTACAGATGAATACATTTTAAAAGGAACCAGTCAGGTCTTTTTGTTGCTAAGAGATTCAGCCACAATTGGATAGCTGCTAAAGCTTATAACATGTCCTTTTTAATTCCTTAGCCAAGTGTCAAGGAGGCTGTGCTGTGCTGCTGAAGTGCCACAGTCTGGAATGCCTCTTTACTGGCCTTTACTTATCTTACAGTGCTCAGTATGAATCTAGGAGGTGAGGGCAAATGAGAAACTTGAGCAGCTTGGCCCCGCCTCCCTGACACTTGGCTAAGAATAAGGCAACCACCATCAGCTCAAGGAAAGGTACAGTTTGCTTTTATACCCCAACAGCTATCCAATGGCGTGTGCAGCACCAAATACAGCTGAAATGTATTTTTTGAAAAATAATCTATAAACCGGGTTAAAAAATCTCTGATACAAAATGCAAACCAAGGTTTTTTTTTTTATTTTTTTATTGAGGTCAATGTAAATTTAATATGTAAATTTTGAAGAAAAAAAATATAAATTAAGGAATGTAACATCCCTCATCTGCATTTGGCTGATATTAAGTTATATGCGGTTTCTTGAATTCTGTAAACAAGGACAGTAAGTTGTTTTAGGAGTACAATGGGCAGAGCACTTTCCAGTATCTTTAACCCACTGTACACAAAAGGTATGCGTGTGAGGTAGGAGTGACTTTTGCCCAGTATGCGCCATTGTACTGGAAGACATCCTGAGGTTCAGTTTCAGATCATGACAGTCTAGCATTTTATACAGTATAAAGTACAGTTTGTCCAGGGTATAAATTATAATGTAGGTACAGAAAAAGTCATGGTTAAGAAAATTCTGGCTGGAGCTTCTCAGGAGTCTTTACTAAATCCTGTTGGATTCATAGATTGCCACCGCCACAAATCTTCACCTGTAAAGACAAATTTGGGAATATTTAATACAACCATAAAACAAACTGACCTGGCCTTCTCCAGAATTTATTATTTTTACTATACACTAAACGACTCGGGTAGTAACATCCCAGTCATGGTATATTGCTAGGATATAACTTTTGGGACTTCCAGGGATGAAGTGCAGTAGTGTAATGTTGTAAAGGTAGTAGTGTAATTGGTGCTTTGTTTTTTGTAACTGAATTTTAGCAGCATATGGTAACATTTTAAAATGTGCATACTTACCTTATATGACTTCTCAAACTACAGTACTACTTCAGCCTTACTGAGGTGTAACATTGTATGTTAGGGCCCTTTTAGGCTATATTCACACGGTGGAATGTCATTCCACAGATAATGAAGTCCTGGCAGAACTTGTCGGCACTAGGACCGCTTGGAAATGCACCATCTCATAGACGGCTAAGCATTTCCGAGCGGAATCTGCAAAAACATTAAAAAGGTTCAATGTATTCACAGACATCAGAGTCAGAATTTCTGCGGCAGATGTTGCTGTTATGGAGATTCTGCCATGTGAACAAAGCAGCAGAATCCCATTGAAGGAGTACTCCGCCCCCAGACATCTTATCCCCTATACAAAGGATAGGGGATAAGATGTCTGATCACGGGGGGTGGGGGGGGGGGGGGGGAACCCGCTGCTGGGAACCCCTGCGATCTCTCCTGTCTCCCTCCTCTCAGGTGTGCGCGACTCGTGACCAGCACTAGGAGGTGGAGACCAGTGCCAATGAATATACAAATACAGCCGACGGGGCCCACAATTCAGTGAAGATAGAAGAGGATCTTCGGTGGGACATAACTCCGGACCTAAATAAGGTACGTATATTAGGAAGTGACCCCTCAATGGACTTCTGTTCACCCACACTATAACCCAGTGTATGGAGTTTAGTGTTGGTTTAATTTATTATAATTTATTATAATTTTTTTTTGCATTGGAGCTGTATTTTTGGGCCTATTTTCATATTTTGTGCAACAGCAAAAAGCTATTGCCCAAAAACTGACTGTTCACAAAGGAGACTTTTATGGGACATTTAGGTTCCAAATTATGTTCCAAAATATAGACATTTTAATGTGTAAGTGGCCATATTACAATTACAGCTGTACAATTAGAATGTGTGTGCACAAAAAGCCCTTTTTCCATTGAATGCAATAAAATTAAAAATGACAAAAATTCAGCTTTTGGGGAGCATTTTTTCAGTAGTAAAGAAGCTGGTTTGGAGCAGTTTTACATAAAAAAAATAATTAAAAAAAACTGTGGGAACAAAGTCTAAAGGTGTATTCACATGCAGTTGATGCGTACGTTTTAGCAACTCACCTATTCATCTTAATAGGGCTTATAAAACAACTTTGTTCAGTCGCAAGATTTTAGCAATGACTTTGAAATGTGTGAACATACCCTTAACACGCTACTGTCATTAAAAACAACCTTTGACAGGTCAAAAGTTGTCGATCGCTCTGGTTCTCACTCCTGAGACCTGCTGCAATAAGGAGTTGTTAGCTGAAGAAGCGGTGACATTGCACTCGGCTTCTTGACCAGCTGAGAAATCCACACATTTCTCTGCATAGACTTCTAAAGAGAAATGGATGGATCTCTTGGCCAGCTGGGGAATGGAGCACAATGCCACCGCATCGAAGCAATGCATTTTTTGTAAGGACTCCATGTGCCACAATTTTAGGTTCACAAATGTCTTCCCTGTGCACAAACTCTAAGGCTACAACATATACAACACTTTTTTTTTGTAAAAAGTGTTTATTTATTAATTTTTTTATATATATGTATCATGTTGTTATTCGGTATTAAGTCCAAAAAAAATAATAAATAAAAAAAAAGCCATAAAAAAAAACTTACCGCCATGCAGATTACTTTAGTTTACAGTACAAAGAAAAAGTCACAGATCCACATCTTGGAGGTTTCAGCAACCATACCTGCTAGAATCATTTGGGGAAGTTGCTGATAGTCTCACATTTTGCATTGAAATTTAGCCTCATGACATTGCCACACCAATTCCTCTAAGGTAGAAGTTAACCCCTTCATGACCCAGCCCATTTTCACCTTCAGGACCTGGGCATTTTTTGAAAATCTGACCACTGTCACTTTAAACATTAATAACTCTGGAATGCTTTTACTTATCCTGATTCCGAGATTGTTTTTTCGTGACATATTCTACTTTATGTTATTGGTAAAATTTCACTGATATTTGCATCCTTTCTTGGTAAAAAATCTAAAAATGTCTTGAAAATTTTGAAAATTTTGCATTTTTCTAACTTTGAAAGTCTCTGCTTGAAAGGAAAATGGATATTCCAAATAAATTACATATTGATTCACATATACAATATGTCTACTTTGTGTTTGCATAAAAAAATTGACAAGTTTTTGCTTTTGGAAGACACCAGAGGGCTTCAAAGTTCAGCAGCAATTTTCCAATTTTTCTCAAGATTTTCAAAATCGTAATTTTTCAGGGCCCAGTTCAGGTTGGAAGTGGATTTTAAGGGTCTTCATATTAGAAATACCCCATAAATTACCCCATTATAAAAACTTCACCCCCCAAAGTATTCAAAATTACATTCAGTAAGTGTTTTAACCCTTTAGGTGTTTCACAGGAATAGCAGCAAAGTGAAGGAGAAAATTCTAAATCTTCATTTTTTACACTCGCATGTTCTTGTAGACCCAATTTTTGAATTTTTACAAGGTGTAAAAGGAGAGAAATCACCCTAAAATTTGTAACCCAATTTCTCTTGAGTAAGGAAATACCTCATATGCGTATGTCAAGTGTTCGGCGGGTGCAGTAGAGGGCTCAGAAGGGAAAGAGCGACAATGGGATTTTGGAGAGTGAGTTTTTCTGAAAGGGTTTTTGGGGGGCATGTCCCATTTAGGAAGCCCCTATGGTGCCAGAACAGTGGATCCCCCACATGTGACCCCATTTTGGAAACTACACCCCTCACAGAATTTAATAAGGGGTGCAGTGAGCATTTACACCCCACTGGCTTTTGACAGATATTTGAAACAGTGGACTGTGCAAATGAAAAATTTTATTTTTCATTTTCACAGACCACTGTTCCAAAAATCTGTCATACACCAGTGGGGTGTAAATGCTCACTGCACCCTTTATTACATTCCGTGAGGGGTGTAGTTTCCAAAATGGGGTCACATATGGATATTTATTGTTTTGCGTTTGTCAGAACTGCTGTAACAATCAGCCACCCCTGTGCAAATCGCCTCAAATGTACATGGCGCACTTTCCCTTCTGGGCCTTGTTGTGCGCCCCCAGGGCACTTTACGCCCACATATGGGGTATCTCCGTACTCGGGAGAAATTGCATTACAAATTTAGAGGGTCTTTTTTCCCCTTTTACCTCTTGTGAAAATGAAAAGTATAGGGCAACACCAGCATGTCAGTGTAAAAAATTTATTTTTTTACACTAACATGCTGGTGTAGACCCCAACTTCACCTTCTCCTAAGGGGTTAAAGAAGAAAAAGCCCCCCAAAATTTGTAAGGCAATTTCTCCCGAGTACGGCGATACCCCATATGTGTCCCAAAACTGTTGCCCTGAAATACGACAGGGCTCCAAAGTGAGAGAGCGCCATGTGCATTTGAGGTCTGAATTAGGGATTTGCATAGGGGTGGACATAGGAGTATTCTACGCCAATGATTCACAAACAGGGTGCCTCCAGCTGTTGCAAAACTCCCAGCATGCCTTAACAGTCAATGGCTGTCCGGCAATACTGGGAGTTATTATTTTGCAACAGCTGGAGGCTCCGTTTTGGAAACAGTAGCGTACCAGACGTTTTTCTTTTTTTTGGGGGAGGGGGGCTGTGTAGGGGTATGTGTATATGTAGTGTTTTTTACTTTTTATTTTAGGTTAGTGTTAGTGTAGTGTAGTGTTTTTAGGGTACAGTCACATGGGCAGAGGTTCACAGCAAGTTTGCCGCCATCTCAAACTTGCAGCACTCACTGTAAACCTCCGCCCATGTGAGTGTACCCTGTACATTCACATTGGGGGGAGGGGACAAACATCCAGCTGTTGCAAACTCCGAGCATGCCCTTTGGCTGTCCGTGCATGCTGGGAGTTGTAGTTTTGCAACAGCTGGAGGCACACTGGTTTGGAAACACTAAGTTAAGTAATAAACTTTCAAGTGTTTTGCAACCAAACTTAGTGTTTCCAAACCAGTGTGCCTCCAGCTGTTGCAAAACTACAACTCCCAGCATGCATGGTCTGTCAGTGCATGCTGGGAGTTATAGTTTTGCAACAATTGCAACAGCTGGAGGCACTGAGGTAGGAAACGGACAATGTTTCCCAACTAGTGTGCCTCCAGTTGTTGCAAAACTACAACTCCCAGCATGCCTGGGCATGCTGGAAGTTGTAGTTCGGCAATATCTGAAGGATCAGATGTTGCCGAACTACAACTTCCAGCATGCTTGGGCAGTCTGGCAGTTGTAGTTTTGCAACATCTGGAGGTCCACAGTTTGGAGACCACTGTATAATGGTCTCCAATCTGTGCTCTTCCAGATGTTAGAGAACTACAACTCCCAGCATGCCTGGACAGACTGAGCATGCTGGGAGTTGTAGTTTTGCAACATCTGGAAGAGCACAGATTGGAGACCATTATACAGTGGTCTCCAAACTTTGGACCTCCAGATGTTGCAAAACTACAACTCCCAGCATGCCCAGAAAGCCAAAGGCTGTCTGGGCATGCTGGGAGTTGCCGTTTTGAAACTCCCAGAGGCAGCAGTGAGATCGCTTTACGGCGATCTCACTGCTGCCAATGAAGATGCCGCACTGCTGCTGGAAACTCACCTCCGGGACGCACCCCCCCCGGGACCGCCAAGAGGACGTCGCTCGCGCCGGGACCGCTCGGGACACCACTCGGACGGGTAAGTGATGCTGGGGGACGGGTCAGGGACACTTAGCAGAGCGGCGTGTGTCCCAATCCCCGTAATCGGGACTCACACACCGCGCTGCTAAGTATTCTGATATCGGGAACACCTTGCCACCCATGACGTACAGGTATGTCATAGGTCGGGAAGGGGTTAAACTTTAAAAAAAATAAATACTTTATACTGCCCTTAAAAATTGATATATTAAAGGGGGTATTCTGGTGTACAAAAAAAATTATAATAATATAGCCATAGTTACCTTTCTTCTATTTCCCCTTATGCTGCAGAGTCCTGTCTCCACCAGTGATTGTCTCTTAGCACTAGCCTCAAAAACAGACAGAAGTTTCGGGGGACCAGGGGGTAGGCAAGTATAGCTTTTTTTTCTAAGGCCCCAGCAATATTAGATTTTTGTAAAAGATCAGAATACCCCTTCTAATGAACATAAAGGGGAACGGCCATTTTGAATGTCCCTTCACTTCCTACTTACACATTCGGTCCAGGTCATATTCTGCCTTCCAGCCCAGCTCTGCTGCAGCCACAGCAGGATCTGCATAACAGGTTGCAATGTCACCTTCTCTCCTTGGTGCTATTTTATAAGAAACCTACATTTTGAGATAAAAATACGAATACATCTTATAATAAATTTAAAATCAGGAAGAAAATGTAATAACACATTGCACAATACAGAATATCTACTATATTGCTTGAAACACACTAAAGAATGAGTTTGGGAAGCCAACCTTTTTGCCTGAAGCTTTCTCCATTGCAGCCACCATCTGAAGCACAGAATATCCTACTCCAGTTCCCAGGTTATAAACCTGCATTCAGGACAGTAAGAGACCACACATGGGAATAAAGTTTGCATGATGTCGATAGCAGTAGAGTACAAGAATGGTAGGTCTTCTACCCACCTTACATCCACTGCCGGCATTCAGCTTCTTGAGAGCTGCAATGTGACCTCTGGCTAAGTCCACAATGTGGATGTAATCTCTAACACCTGTAATGCACAATATACAGATTCATTACAGAGATTCATTAAAGGGGTATTTTTTTTTTATATCAACTGGCTCCAGAAAGTTAAACAGATTTGTAAATTACTTAATTAAAAAAATCTTAATCCTTCCAATAATTATCAGATGCTGAAGTTGAGTTGCTCTTTTCTGTCTGGCAACAGTGCTCTCTGCTGACATCTCTGCTTGTCTCAGGAACTGCACACAGAGTAGAATAGGTTTGCTATGGAGATTTGCTTCTACTCTGGACAGTTCCCGAAACAGGTGTCATCAGAGAGCACTTAGACAGAAAAGAACAACTCAACTTCAGCAGCTGATAAGTACTGAAAGGATTAAGATTTTTTTTAAATAAGAGTCATTTACAAATCTGTTTAACTTTCTGGAGCCAGTTGATTGATATAGATAGATATATATATATATATATATATATATATATATATATATATATATATATATATATATATATTATATATATATATATGTATGTGTGTGTGTAAAAAGTTTTTTTCCTGGATAACCCCTTTAAGAACACCTTCTGTCTACTGAAAGTGTCAATTCTATAAGTGGGCAATTGTTTATACAGTAAAACTTAACCCCTTCATGCATGTCCCCAAGAGGAGGTGCTCCCCCCCTTCACTACTACCAACCAGATCTGTCCCAAAGTTTTCTAATGCTCCCTGTGTAGTCTCCTTTCACAGAAAGCAGTAAAGACAATTTAGGACAATGTGAGAGAAATCAGAGATGACTGCCAACAGTTCCCTGGGGAAAAATTGCACTAATTTTTCTTCCGTCACAAGAAACGGGTACATTAACGGTCGTTATTTTTAACATTGAATTCTATGGCAAATGGATGATCCTTTATGTCATCTGTTTGCACCCAGTATATATCATCCGTTATTACTTCTGGGCATGCTCAGAAGAGGTGAGATCAGCAGACTCCTGCAGTGCTGAGGGACTACTAGTACAATAAGGGAACAGACTTGTTTCCATGATGGGATTAGTAATTTCCCGGCTGTGGGAGTCTGCATGTGGCTGAGGAGGCAACATTAGTGTTTGTACTACAACGCCCATCATAGAACAGACTCTTTTCCATGATGGGGGTTGTAGTACAGGGGCTGAGGGATTGATCGCACTGGGTCTCACTTCTGAGACCCGATTTAATTAGAAGTTATTAAACAGGAGAGCGGGTGACATGCTGCGCTCCCCTGCGATGTACAATGTATCTACTGTACTTTCATTTTTAAATTCCCCGCCGGGAGCCCTGAATGGCCGGTACTGAGGAGCCATTCAGGGCTCCCAGCGGGGTTTTCAAATAGAAGCGATGCGGTGGGGAAAGATATATAGAATCGCTGGGGGGGTATATATCTGGCCCCCACAGTGCTTCTATATATCTTGTCCCCCCGCAGTGCATTTATATATGTTCCCCTCTGCAGCGCTATCATAAGCCCCCGGCAGCGCTATGAATGAAAAGTATTCTACAGCAGTATTCTACAGCAGCGCATCTGGCCGGCGCGATGCTCTGCTGAAAGAATACTTGTCATTCATAGCTCTGCAGCGGCATCTGTACATAGATGCACGGCAGGAGTCAGACATATATCCATATGTCTGGCCCCCACACCGCTTCTATAATCAAATGCCTTTGCAGCCCTATAAATGAAAAGTATTCTTTCAGCAGAGAATACTGCTGTAGAATACTTTTCATTCATAGCGCTGCCAAGGCATTTGATTATAGAAGCGCTGTGGGGGCCAGACATATGGATATATATCTGACCCCTGCGGCACATCTATGTACAGATGCCGCTGCAGCGCTATGAATGACAAGTATTCTTTCAGCAGCACATCGCGCTGGCCAGATGCGCTGCTGTAGGGCTCCCAGCTGGGAATTTAAAATGAAAGTACAGTAAATACATTGTACATCGCAGGGGAGCGCAGAATGCCGCCTGCTCCCCTGTTTAATAACTTCTGATTGGATAGGGTGTCAGAAGTGAGACCCAGTGCGATCAATCCCTCAACTTCTGTACTACAATCCCATCATGGAACAGAGTCTGTTCCAAGATGGGGGTTGTAGCACAAACACTAATGTAGCCTCCTCAGCCACCGGCAGACTACCGCAGCCGGGAAATACTACTCCCATCATGGATAGAAGTATGTTCCATGATGGGAGTAGTAGTAGTTCCGGCTGTGGGAGCCTGTAGGCAGAGGTGTTAAAATGGCCATACAAGAGGGATGTTATAACGGGTCTTAACGGATGAATATTTATTCAGCCGTTAGCACCCGTTATTTCATCCGTTATTATACATCCGTTTTTACACAGAAAACAGATGTTTAATAATGGATGAATGCTTATAGTGTGAAAGGAGCCTTAGAATGGCATGTACCAAATTCAAAGATGACTATGGTCAAACGCATCTGCTGCCCTATTCTGGAGGAAAATAGTTTTGCCACTGTTGACCACACACCATGGACAGACTTACCTGTGCCATCAGGAGTATTATAATCATTGCCAAATACATTCAGATATTCTCGCCTTCCAACAGCAACCTAAAAGGTAAAATATCAATATATTTCATCATAAGCTCACAGCGGAACAAACATTTTCTTCCATTAATCTCATTGACAGATGCTACAGCCATTCTCTTCTCTACACATAAGTGAAAATAGATTGTAGTCAATTATACAGCAAGTGATATTTCTTATATTTATCAACATGACACTAAATCCAATTTTTCAGAATATCTGAAGTAGTTAGACAAGAAAAGTCTTTAAGCTGGGAAAGGGTAAAAGGCTTCAGCAAGGACATCATACAGACAGGGACCCATGTTGCCAATCAGAGCTGCCATCAATATACTCCCATGGCCCTTTATATATATATAAATACACAATTTTTCAATACGGTATATACTTTTTTTGGGAGTATTTTTATGCATATTTTTCCTTACATAGATCACTTGTAAGAATGGCTGAGCATTATCATACCTGAGAAACATATGGCATCAGGTTGTTAGGAATGCCTTGAGGATCTTCTCCAATGCGACCAGATACATGGGCTCCAATAGGGTTAAAATATCTTAATAAAATCGCCCCCCAATCCTAGAAAGAACAGAAAAAATACATGCACATTATATTGTGTTTTCCAAATGTAAATAAAATGCACAACTACTAAAACTTTCTTATTCATTCTAACTAAATCCGTGGCTATAAGCTCACCAAACATGCTCCCATTATTCCTACCACATACACATGGCAGAATGGTGTTTGTGAAGCTTGTATGGCAGCACATGCAGTCTTTAGGATACAAAAATCACATCAAATTCCTGGGCTGTCTTATAAAACCTCCATATGACACTGTATTATGCAAATATTCATCCTTTAGGGTACGTTCACATGAGCGGATCCACAGCGTACATTATGCTGCAGATCGGCCGCTGAAGGGCCCCTATATGGTGCCTTTAGATGTGCCTGCTCGGAGCGGCAATCCGCTGCTACGAGTAGACACTGCTGCCATGTGAGAGTTGCCGCGCATGTGCGGTGTACTCACACACATCGCAGCTGCTCCCCCTGCCCCTGAGCTAGGCCAAGAGCAGCAGTGATGTGCGAGTATACTGCGCATGCGCATGACGACTCGCACATCGCAGTGTGTCTGCTCGTAGCGGCGATTGCCGCTCCGAGCAGGCACCTGTAAAGGCAGCATACAGTGGTCCTTCAGCAGCGGATCCGCAGCGCAATCCTCTCATGTGAACGTACCCTTTGGGGGTATTCACACATATTTGATTTGCAGGATTTGAAGCTGCAGATTTTACGCTGCACAGTTCAATGTAAACTAAATGACTGAACACAGCTTCAAATCTTGTGCAGGATACTGTATGTGTGAATGTAAGAATATCTCTTGGAACATGGTATCACTTTTTGTCTGCCAGATTCCATAAAAATTCAAGAGGAAAAACCTCTGCTAAAGTGGAGGAATATGTACAATATAAAGTAATGGATGTCTACAGGAAACTGTTCTGTGCTACTCACCCCCTCAGCTTTGCATAGATCCTGAATCATTTCTTCAATAAAATACTTTGTTTTTCCATAGGGGTTTGTGCATCCCCCAACTGGGTGCTTCTCATCTATTGGAAGATACTCGGGGTCTCCATATACTGTGGCAGAGCTGCTGAATACTATTTTCTTCACACCGTGAGAGTTCATGACCTGGAGGAAGAATATCATACAATGTTTGTAACATATCTGTACTATTGATCAGATGAGCAGAAAGGAACCTTATATGTGCTATGGAAAGGATTTCTGCCCATCTCTTGATAATTTGTTTTTAGCAATCTGCAGAATTGTGAATGGTCGGCCCGGGGTGGGCCGACCATTCACAATTCTGCAGATTGCAAAAAAAATAAAAAATAAAAATTATCAAAAGACTTTGAGACTCTATTACTTACCTCCAGAAGCTGGATGGTGCCAGTCAGGTTTACTTTATAATACAACAGGGGTTTCTGCACAGATTCCCCAACAGCCTTCATGCCAGCAAAGTGCATAACAGCAGAGAACTTGTACTGTGTGAAGGAGAAAAGGCAAATCACTGAGCGAGAGTAGTGACTTTGTGGCTTTTCAGGATCTAACAATATTAAAATCCCACTGATAACAGGTGCCCTTATTTGTTTTGCACATAATGCATTTGTCTTATCCTATGTTCACTGTTCTTTAACCCCTTAACGACAATGGACGTAAATGGACGTCGTGGTGCCGTGGTACTTAACGCACCATGGCGTACATTTACGCTCCGCCATGACCACGTCATGCGCGGCAGGTCCCGGCTGCTATCTGCGCGGATGTCCACCATTAACCTTCAGTTGCCGTGATCAATACAGATCACGGCATATGCGGCAGAGCGGTACTTTAAATGGATGATCGGATCGCAAGAAGTACTGCCGCGGGGATCCGATCATCCAGCATGGCGGCCGGAGGTCCCCTCACCTGGCTCTGGGCATCTCCTGGGGTCTTCTGCTCTGGCCTCAGATCGAGCAGAGCAGAAGATGACCGATAATACTGATCAGTGCTATGCATAGCACTGAACAGTATTAGCAATCAAAGGATTGCTATAAATAGTCCCCTATGGCGACAACTAAAGTGTAAAAATGAAAGTAAAAAAAGTTATATTAAAAAAAAAAAACATAAATAAATAAATAAAAAAGGGGAAAGATCACCCCCCCCCCCCCCAATAAAAATGTAAAATGTCCTTTTTTCCTCACTTTACTCCCATAAAGTGTAAAAAAAAATTAAAAAAATGTATACACATATTTGGTATCCCCGCGTGAGTAAATGTCCAAACTATTAAAATATAATGTTATTGATCCCATTCAGTGAACGGTGTGAACGTAAAAAAAAAAAAAATGCTGCTTTTTTATCACATTTTATTAAAAAAAATTTATACAAAAGTTTTATATGCACAAATGTGGTATCAATTAAAAGTACAGATCATGGTGCAAAAAAATTAGCCCTCATACCGCCGTTTATACGGAAAAGTGAAAAAAAGTTATAGGTCGTCAAAATAGAAGGATTTTAAACACATTAATTTACTAATGGTGGCGCCATACATTTTATAGTAAAATGAGTGATGTCATTATGCAGGACAACTGGTCACGCAAAAAACAAGCCCTCATACTAGTCTGTGGATAAAATATAAAAGAACTAAAAATGCAAAAATAAAATTAGCTGCGTCCTTAAGGTCAAAATGGGCACTGTCATGAAGTAAAAAAATTGATATGTTGTAGTACTTAAGTACTACAACATATTTCTAATATACTTTAATTAATTAAAACCAGTTTAAAATCACTTTTAAATTCGGCCACTACGGGTCGCCCTCCTAGTGGCCGAATGCATTCGGCAGTGACGTCACTACAGAATTTCGACTCATTTAAGCCTGGCAATGAGTCGAAATTCAGGCACTGCGGTGGGGCTGCGCGCATTGGCCAGCTCCACTGGCCTCGCGCGTGGCCCCGCCCACCCCCGTTACCCTGTCCGGAGGCAGTGCGCACACTCATTGCTGCGCTGATCCTCCGGATGGGTAAATCTGCTCTCTGCACTAGAGGAATGGGGTGGGGGAAGCAGGGTTTGGGGAAGCGCCGCCGCTCAGCACTAGAGGCATAGGGCTGGAGCGGAGTAGCACTGCTGCGCTAACAAAGTTATTGTTTTCACCACAGGGTGCCTCCAGCTGTTTCACCACTACAACTCCCAGAATGCCCTGACAGCCAGTAGATGTCAGGGCAAGCTGGGAGTTGTAATGGTGAAACAGCTGGAGGCACCCTGTATATTGAGCTAAGGGCGGAAGTGTCGGCCCCAGCAGGCATCAGTGACGTCGTGCCTGCTGGGGAAGTCTGCCTGGTAGTGAGCACACTATCAGGCAGACAAAAAGCCATTATAATATAGTAAAAAAAAAAATAGATGGTGGGAGCTACCCTTTAAGGGTTTAAGTCCTACATTTTCTAAAAAAATGTTTTTACCCTTTTTTCTCTATTAGACTTTTTGTTGGCCAGTTTTATCACTATTGTTACTGCTGTTTATTTGACCATATTTTTGAAAATAAGTCCTACAACATATGACAAAGTACATTCATATTTATGGCTGTATTTTGAGCCATAAAGAGATATAATGTACAGGATGGGCCATTTCTATGGATACACCTTAATAAAATAGGAATGGTTGGTGATATTAACTTCCTGTTTGTGGCACATTAGTATATGTGAGGGGGGGAAACTTTTCACGATGGGTGGCGACCATGGCGGCCATTTTGAATCCAACTTTTGTTTTTTCAATAGGAAGAGGGTCATGTGACACATCAAACTTATTGGGAATTTCACAAGAAAAGCAATGATGTGCTTGATTTTAACGTAACTTTATTCTTTCAAGAGTTATTTACAAGTTTCTGACCACTTATAAAATGTGTTCAATGTGCTGCCCATTGTGTTGGATTGTCAATGCAACCCTCTTCTCCCACTCTTCACACACTGATAGTAACACCGCAGGAGAAATGCTAGCACAGGCTTCCAGTATCCGTAGTTTCAGGTGCTGCACATCTCGTATCTTACCCCAAAGATAAAAGTCTAAGGGGGTCAGATCGGGAGACCTTGGTGGCTATTCAACTGGCCCACGACGACCAATCCACACCCATAATGTGGTGGTGCACCATCTTGCTGGAAAAACTCAGGGAACGTGCCAGCTTCAGTGCATAAAGAGGGAAACACATCATCATGTAGCAATTTCGCATATCCAGTGGCCTTGAGGTTTCCATTGATGAAGAATGGCCCCACTATCTTTGTACCCCATATACCACACCATACCATCAATTTTTGTGTTCCAACAGTCTTGGAGGGATCTATCCAATGTGGGTTAGTGTCAGACCAATAGCGATGGTTTTGTTTGTTAACTTCACCATTCACATAAAAGTTTGCCTCATCACTGAACAAAATCTTCTGCGTTATCTGATGGTCCTGTTCCAATTTTTGTTTTGCCCATTCTGCAGCCCCTGAAACTACGGATACTGGAAGCCTGTTCTAGCATTTCTCCTGCGGTGTTGCTATCAGTGTGTGAAGAGTGGGAGAAGAGGGTTGCATTGACAATCCAACACAATGGGCAGCACATTTTATAAGTGGTCAGAAACGTGTAAATAACTCATGAAAGAATAAAGTTACGTTAAAACCAAGCACATCATTGTTTTTCTTGTGAAATTCCCAATAAGTTTGATGTGTCACATGACCCTCTTCCTATTGAAAAAACAAAAGGTGGATTCAAAATGGCCAACTTCAAAATTGCCGCCATGGTCACCACTAGAGATGAGTGAACTTACAGTAAATTCAATTCGTCACAAACTTCTCGGCTCGGCAGTTGATGACTTTTCCTGCATAAATTAGTTCAGCTTTCAGGTGCTCCCGTGGGCTGGAAAAGGTGGATACAGTCCTAGGAAAGAGTCTCCAGCCCCCACCAGAGCACCTGAAAGCTGAACTAATTTATGCAGGAAAGTCATCAACTGCTGAGCCGAGAAGTTCGTGACGAATCGAATTTACTATAAGTTCGCTCATCTCTAGTCACCACCCATCTGGAAAAGTTTTCCCCCTCACAAATACTAATGTGCCACAAACAGGGAGTTAATATCCCCAACCATTCCCATTTTATTAAGGTGTATCCATAGAAATGGCCCACCCTGTACATTTAAATTTAATGTGTTTGAACATACAGCTGCTTTTCCATTGGATTTAGTAAAATCAAATAAGAAAAAATACAACCATTTTGCCAGTTTTTTGAGCCATAGAATGACCATTTTATGGGCAAAAGAACTATGTGAGGTCAAGGCTCCATGTCATGAAAGGATCCCCAATATTGCAAAACAATAAAAAATAAATAAATAAAAAATAAACACACACACACCGGGAAGCTGCAGCTCAGGATAAGGCCCGACTGAAGAACAAAGGAGAAAAAGAAGCTCCATACGTTATGTGGTTAAATGGTTTATACCTTATCAAACAAACTGTTTAGTGCAGCCTGGTCTAAAAGATCCACTTCCTCAAATTCAATCTTCTTGCCAACAATATCCTGCACTCTCAGCAGACTTTCTGGTAGGCCATTGGTCCCTTTAAGATAAAATAGTGATAATTAGAAAATCAAGGGTGCCTTTCATCAAAAAAACCTTTTGATATATTATAGATTAATGTATGCAGAATAACTTTCCAATTGCACCTCTAAGGCTTTCAATCACACCAATTCACTTGTTACAGTGCTCCCGCCTAAGCTATATACTATGTAGACACGTGGTCCAAACACAATATGAGGAGTAAATTATGTGATTCTTCTCATGCAAATCATTAAGAATACCACAACTGCATGTACATGAAACCTTATTTTAAGGGCACATTCACACGTGCATATTTTCTGCTGCAGCAGATTTTGCTACCCGTTGAAGTCAATGGGCATCAAAATCTGCTGAAGCAAATCTGCAGCAGAAAATATGTGAACATGTGTGAACATGTGCAGGGTCACATGCAGCGTATTTTCCTACACATTGAAGTCAATGGGTAGCAAAATCAGCTGCGTATTTTGATATCCATTGACTTCAATGTGTAGAAAAATATACAGCAGAAAAATACGCTGCGTGTGACCCTACCCTTAA
The DNA here is from genome assembly GCF_029499605.1 of Hyla sarda. Lineage (NCBI taxonomy): Eukaryota > Metazoa > Chordata > Amphibia > Anura > Hylidae > Hyla > Hyla sarda. The sequence goes on along the minus strand of NC_079190.1, from coordinate 233,011,340 downwards.
GGTGTAACAAAGGTCAGTAAAAGCTGATCTGTAATTCACTTAGTAACATCTGGTTGCAAAGTTAACAAAAAAGGATAAAAAAGTGAGCATGTGGCCCTCTTCTTACTACTTTTTTGGGAAAAGAGCATGTTACAAGTATGTTTCAGATGGGAACAGCATGGTTTTTAACTCCAGGGAAAGGGTTTCCACAGCTCAAACAGAGGAGTGCCACTCCACCCGACATCTTGCAATGCACACAGTGAACGTAGGCTTGAGCAAAGCTTCTTGTCATAGAAACTGAAATGCTGCAACTCAGAACATTCCTTTAAACCAACTAGAAGTTTCATTAAGCAGCTGTGGCTAACTGTTTGTTACTGACACTAGATGGTACGACTTCACAACAGAAACATAGAACATGTCGGCAGATAAGAACCATTTGGCCCATCTATTCTGCCCAATAATCTGCATCCTATCAATAGTCCCGGGCCCTATCTTATATGAAGGCTAGCCTTATGCCTATCTCTATCTTATATGAAGGATAGCCTTATGCCTATCTCAATGTTATATGAAGGCTAGCCTTATGCCTATCTCTAGCTTATATGAAGGATAGCCTTATGCCTATCTCTATGTTATATGAAGGCTAGCCTTATGCCTATCTCTATGTTATATGAAGGCTAGCCTTATGCCTATCTCTATGTTATATGAAGGCTAGCCTTATGCCTATCTCTAGCTTATATGAAGGATAGCCTTATGCCTATCTCTATGTTATATGAAGGATAGCCTTATGCCTATCTCTATCTTATATGAAGGATAGCCTTATGCCTATCTCTATCTTATATGAAGGATAGCTTTATGCCTATCTCTATCTTATATGAAGGATAGCCTTATGCCTATCTCTATCTTATATGAGGGATAGCCTTATGCCTATCTCTTGCTTATATGAAGGCTAGCCTTATGCCTATCTCTATCTTATATGAAGGATAGCCTTATGCCTATCTCTATCTTATATGAAGGCTAGCCTTATGCCTATCTATATGTTATATGAAGGCTAGCCTTATGCCTATCTCTATCTTATATGAAGGCTAGCCTTATGCCTATCTCTATGTTATATGAAGGCTAGCCTTATGCCTATCTCTAGCTTATATGAAGGATAGCCTTATGCCTATCTCTATGTTATATGAAGGATAGCCTTATGCCTATCTCTATCTTATATGAAGGATAGCCTTATGCCTATCTCTATGTTATATGAAGGATAGCTTTATGCCTATCTCTATGTTATATGAAGGATAGCCTTATGCCTATCTCTATGTTATATGAAGGATAGCCTTATGCCTATCTCTATCTTATATGAAGGATGGCTTTATGCCTATCTCTATCTTATATGAAGGATAGCCTTATGCCTATCTCTATCTTATATGAGGGATAGCCTTATGCCTATCTCTAGCTTATATGAAGGCTAGCCTTATGCCTATCTCTATCTTATATGAAGGATAGCCTTATGCCTATCTCTATCTTATATGAAGGCTAGCCTTATGCCTATCTATATGTTATATGAAGGCTAGCCTTATGCCTATCTCAATGTTATATGAAGGCTAGCCTTATGCCTATCTCAATGTTATATGAAGGCTAGCCTTATGCCTATCTCAATGTTATATGAAGGCTAGCCTTATGCCTATCTCAATGTTATATGAAGGCTAGCCTTATGCCTATCTCTAGCTTATATGAAGGATAGCCTTATGCCTATCTCTATGTTATAAGAAGGATAGCCTTATGCCTATCTCTATGTTATATGAAGGCTAGCCTTATGCCTATCTCTATCTTATATGAAGGCTAGCCTTATGCCTATCTCTATCTTATATGAAGGCTAGCCTTATGCCTATCTCTATCTTATATGAAGGCTAGCCTTATGCCTATCTCTATCTTATATGAAGGCTAGCCTTATGCCTATCTCTATCTTATATGAAGGCTAGCCTTATGCCTATCTCTATGTTATATGAAGGATAGCCTTATGCCTATCTCTATGTTATATGAAGGATAGCCTTATGCCTATCTCTATCTTATATGAAGGATGGCTTTATGCCTATCTCTATCTTATATGAAGGATAGCCTTATGCCTATCTCTATCTTATATGAGGGATAGCCTTATGCCTATCTCTATCTTATATGAAGGATAGCCTTATGCCTATCTCTATGTTATATGAAGGATAGCCTTATGCCTATCTCTATGTTATATGAAGGCTAGCCTTATGCCTATCTCTATCTTATATGAAGGCTAGCCTTATGCCTATCTCTATCTTATATGAAGGCTAGCCTTATGCCTATCTCTATCTTATATGAAGGCTAGCCTTATGCCTATCTCTATCTTATATGAAGGCTAGCCTTATGCCTATCTCTATCTTATATGAAGGCTAGCCTTATGCCTATCTCTATGTTATATGAAGGATAGCCTTATGCTTATATCTATGTTATATGAAGGATAGCCGTATGCTTATCTCTATCTTATATGAAGGATAGCCGTATGCCTATATCTATGTTATATGAAGGATAGCCGTATGCTTATATCTATGTTATATGAAGGATAGCCGTATGCTTATCTCTATCTTATATGAAGGCTAGCCTTATGCCTATCTCTAGCTTATATGAAGGCTAGCCTTATGCCTATCTCTCTGTTATATGAAGGCTAGCCTTATGCCTATCTCTATCTTATATGAAGGCTAGCCTTATGCCTATCTCTAGCTTATATGAAGGCTAGCCTTATGCCTATCTCTCTGTTATATGAAGGCTAGCCTTATGCCTATCTCTATCTTATATGAAGGCTAGCCTTATGCCTATCTCTATCTTATATGAAGGCTAGCCTTATGCCTATCTCTATCTTATATGTAGGCTAGCCTTATGCCTATCTCTATCTTATATGAAGGCTAGCCTTATGCCTATCTCTATCTTATATGAAGGCTAGCCTTATGCCTATCTTTATCTTATATGAAGGCTAGCCTTATGCCTATCTCTAGCTTATATGAAGGCTAGCCTTATGCCTATATCTATGTTATATGAAGGATAGCCTTATGCTTATATCTATGTTATATGAAGGATAGCCGTATGCTTATCTCTATCTTATATGAAGGATAGCCGTATGCCTATATCTATGTTATATGAAGGATAGCCGTATGCTTATATCTATGTTATATGAAGGATAGCCGTATGCTTATCTCTATCTTATATGAAGGATAGCCGTATGCCTATATCTATGTTATATGAAGGATAGCCGTATGCTTATATCTATGTTATATGAAGGATAGCCGTATGCTTATCTCTATCTTATATGAAGGATAGCCGTATGCCTATATCTATGTTATATGAAGGATAGCCGTATGCTTATATCTATGTTATATGAAGGATAGCCGTATGCTTATCTCTATCTTATATGAAGGATAGCCGTATGCTTATCTCTATCTTATATGAAGGATAGCCGTATGCCTATATCTATGTTATATGAAGGATAGCTGTATGCCTATCTCTATCTTATATGAAGGATAGACTTATACCTATCCGATGCATGTTTAAACTCCTGCACTGTATTTGCAGCAACCACTTCTGCAGGAAGGCTATTCCATGCATCCACTACTCTCTCAGTAAAGTAATACTTCCTGATATTACTGCATAAACCTTTGCCCCTCTAATATAAAACTATGTCCTCTTGTGGTAGTTTTTCTTCTTTTAAATATGCTCTTCTCCTTTACGGTGTTGATTCCCTTTATGTATTTAAAAGTCTCTATCATATACCCTCTGTCTCTTTCTTCCAAGCTATACATGTTAAGGTCCTTTAAAGGGTACCTCTCATCAAATAAACTTTTGATATATTTTAGATAAATGAATGTTGAATAATTTTCCAATAGCATGTTCATGAAAAATATGCTTCTTTCTATTGTATTTTTCCCGATCAGTCCTGTCAGTAAGCATTTCTGACTCATGCTGGAGTCCTAAACACTCAGAGCTGCCAGCCTGCTTTGTTCACAGCCAAACAGGCTGTGAACAAAGCAGGCTGGCAGCTCTGAGTGTTCTCCTTTGTGAACAAAGCAGACTGGCAGCTTGTAGTGTTTAGGACTCCAGCATGAGTCTGAAATGCTTGCTGCCAGGACTGGTAGGGAGACCCCTAGTGGTCATTTCTTCAAAGTGGAAAACTAAATAGAAAGAAGCTTATTTTTTAATAACATGCAATTGTAAAGTTATTCTGCATACATTAATCTATAATATATCAAAAGTTTTTTGATGAGAGGTACCCTTTAACCTTTTCTGGTAAGTTTTATCCTGCAATCCATGTACTAGTTTAGTATCTTCTCTGAACTCATTTTAGAATATCTATATCCTTCTGGAGATACGGCCTCCAGTACTGCGCACAATACTCCAAGTGAGGTCTCACCAGTGTTCTGTACAGCGGCATAAGCACTTTCATCTTTCTACTGCTTATACCTCTCCCTATACACCCAAGCATTCTGCTAGCGTTTCCTGCTGCTCTGTTACACTGTCTGACTACCTTTAAGTTTTCTAACATAATTGCCTCTAAATCCCTTTCCTCTTTACCATACTCTTACTTTACCATGGCAGCTTCATAGAGCCACAAATCTTGATCCTAAACCTGGTATTCCATGGCAGGGAGTCTGGGTTTTGAAACTTCTCTATACAATCTATGTAACAGCTAATGCTTGTCTGTATGTGGCTGAAATGGCCCAGCTTATTATTTACACATATGTCTGACCAGGTAATGTATATACAACGCCCCACAATCTTCACAATAAGAATATATGATTTTGTTACCATATGCTGGTTTACCTCGAATGGCGTTGTGAAAATTGTCTATGACAACGGGTTCATACCCAGCTTCGATCAGCTCTATGACACAGTGGCTACCAATGTAGCCGGCACCTCCTGTTACTAGCACCTTCTCAGCCATTGTTCTTCAGATCTGGAAAAATTCAATCACAGGAAGAGAATTCCTTTATTTGCTTTAGTAAATTAGAAAGTAACAGAACATAGAAACCACTGCAAAAAAGTTACCGTATAACATTAATTGGAAACATGAATCTACCCCTCAGCATTGGGATATACCCATAAAACGTACAAAGGAGGTAGTGTTCCTGGAAAGTGTTAGCAGAGGGGGCACTGTGACGCATGAGAAGGAGTAAAGAAATACTGCACGTACACGCTCTTCTGCTTAAATACAGAATAAAATTACCGAACACCAATGGATCACCTACATGTGGCACTAACAAGAAGAAAAGTAAATGTGTAGGTCCAAAGATTTTTACTATACATCCATGGTACCAAGCATTGCTGAGCACAGTTCATAAGGCAATGCTATAAAGCCAAATGTACCGTATCTTTATTAAAGAAGATGTCCAGCAATAAGAAATTCATCCCCTATCTGCAGGATCAGGGATAAATGCGTGATCGATGGGACTTCCCGCGATTTCCCATTCCCTATACAGGGCCCAGTCTCTGCTCTGCTAGAGCGAGTTTCATACGCAGCACGCCAGCAGGTCGAAACATGCCCCCTCCATTCATCTCTATGGGAGAGGCGGAGACAAGGGAACACTATGTCTCCGCCTCTCCCATAGAGATGAATGGAGGGGGCGTGTTTCCCCCAGCTGACATGCTGGGTGCCAAACATCCCATCCAGCGCCCCATACAGGAGATCGCGGGGGGGTGGGGCGGGGAGGGGGGGTGGACTTTCCAGTGGTCTGACACCCTGCAATCAGACATTTATCCCCTATTCAGCGGATAGGGGATACATTTCTTACCACTGGACATCATCCTGAAAGGGGTATTCCAGGAAAAAACTTTTTTTTTTTTTTTTATATATATCAACTGGCTCCAGAAAGTTAAACAGATTTGTAAATTACTTCTATTAAAAAATCTTAAAGGACATCTGCAGCGTTACAAACACTTATCCCCTATCCTCAAGATAGGGCAGGGGATAAGTGTTTGATCGCGGGGGGGTCTGAACGCTGGGGGCCCCCGTCGATCTCCTGTACGGGGCCGCGGCTCTCCCGTGCAGGGGGCGTGCCAGCCGCAGCATGACGTTGCGGCCGGCACGCCTCCTCCATACATCTCTATGGGAGAGGCGGGGAGGCAGCGCCCGTGCCTTCCCGTCTCCCCCCATAGAACTGTATGGCGGCGCCCTGTTAGGGAGTAATACCTATAATGCAGCGTATTACTAAAACAGAATTGCCATTCACTGGTAATTCGCAATGTAAAAGAACAATGTCCAACTTGAAGGTTGTACTGTATAGATGACATTTCATTGCATGATTTTTCCATAATACATTTCCTTTCATAATTCCTACTGACACCCTTTCTTGCTGCTTAGTTACATATACCAGTGCTTCCCAACCAGAGGGCCTCCAGATATTGGAAAACTACAACTCCCAGCATGCCCGGACAGCCAAAAGCGGAGGTGTAGTTTTGCATTAGGTGAACAGATTTCCTGAACAGATTCAGGTACCGGGAGGGGTCATCCAGGTGGAAGAATTGACGTCAGTACATACACACCTCAGCCCTGCCTTCTTTTTTGATAACCTGGAACAACAGGTACTGTATTAGCCTTAATCCCTATAGAATGATGCTATCAGTACATAAAGCAAATGAAATATCTGCCAATAAGTCACCTTTCTTGTGTGATCATAGTCCAGATGTTACATCCTTGTTGGCTAATCCCTGCATTTTATACAGTTCTTTTAGTCCGACCACTGGGACCCCGACTGATCACAAGCACAGAAGTCAATTGTCCACAAGTTCATTTGATGGAGGGGAATATACTCCATTCATTCTCTAATGGACTGACAAACATAGCCAATTTAAAGGGGTACTCCGGCGCTTAGACATCTTATCCCCTATCCAAAGGATAGGGGATAAGATGCCTGATCATGGGGGTCCCGCCGCTGGGGACCCCCGTGATCTTGCACGCCGCCCCCCATTAAAATCAGTCCCTGGAGTGTGTTCGCTCTGGGTCTGATTACTGTCGATCACGGGGCCGGAGCATTGTGAAGTCACGGCGGGACCCCCGCGATCAGGCATCTTATCCCCTATCCTTTGGATAGGGGATAAGATGTCTAAGCATCGGAGTACCCCTTTAAAGTGTACCTGTTGCTTTAAAACAGGTGCTATATGGACTTTTTCCTGGGGTTCACGATGTGGAAGCCATCCAGGAGGCCTGGCTCCTTAGGAACTGTTTTAAGGATGCTATATGGCTGGCCAGGAAGCGCCTCATCTTCAACAGGGAGGACATGTCCGTCCCTGACTACCGCAGGCTAATCGACTATTTCATCTTGGACAGTACGGACGCTGATAAAGAAGAGGACTAACGCCCCTCTACTTCTCCACCTTTCCATACATTGGCTGAGTAGTTTGGCCCTGTGATCCACCCCTCCCTACCCCCATAGACTCCACACCCCTCCCCGATCACAGATTGTAATGCATTGTTTTTTTTTTTTTTTTTTTTTTTTACTTTGTTTCTTTGATAATGAGTGATGGAGCGGAATGTTAGTGCAGCATGTGGTATAGTGTATAGCGTAGGGAACCTGTGCTGTATATTGTACTGTCATGCTATGTATGATTGTAATTTATTTGTAATGATGACTAAATGGTTACCCAAGCTCCTTCAATAAACTTTTGACATATCCTAAAGACTCGGGGTCTAAGCGTTCAGATCTCAACCAATTGTAAGAATGAGCCGAGGAAAAAAATCCCATAGAGGTACACTGTAAGTTTGTGTCGCTATGCACACTCTTCTCTCAGCTTGATCTAGCTATTGGTCGTAGTGTGAATACTCAGACTCCGACCGATCCAAACTTCTCTACAATGTGTTAAAAGTTTTTTTAAGTGAAAGTGCTCATTTCAGTAACCAGAAATGTTTGGAATTTCAAAAGAGACACGGGGGGACATTTATCATTGGCTTTTCCCCTCTTCAATGTTCTAAATATCCCTGAAAATTTTGAGCAATTGCATTTTTTGCGCAATTTTCGGTAGAACATCTTTCAAAGTTGTCTACGTAAAGTGTTTAAAGTTTGGCACAAATTAAATTTAGATTTTTTTTGCGCAAAGCTACACCATGTAATAGGGCACTTAAAAAGTGTCTATGCTAGAGCACAAAGCTTAAACCAATCTCTGGAGCTCACTGGTTTCTATAATTTAGGAAGAGAGGGGGGAGTGGTTTGAGCGGCGCAGTGGGGTGCGGGCTGCGCGGCAGGAGCGGGATGTGCGGCAATCACAGATACGGTGTTCACCTATACAGTATGCCTCCAGTTGTTTCCCCACTACAACTCCCAGCATGCCCTGACAGCCAATAGATGTCAGGGCAAGCTGGGAGTTGTAGTGGGGAAACAGCTGGAGGTACACTGAATAGGTGAACTAAAGGCGGAAGTGTGCCCCCCCAGCCGGCATTAGTGACGTTGTGCCTGCTGGGGAAGTCTGCCTGGTAGTGAGCACACTACCAGGCAGACAAAAGGCATTTTTAATATGTAAAAATAATAATAATAATAATAAATAAAGGCAGGGAGGAGGTTAGAGATAGATGAGCAATAGGCAGGGACAAAAAAAAACTAACTAACAACTATCCCTGTGGATAAGGAATACCTTTTTAATCTAGGAATAACCCCTTCAGTTGGTATAGTTAAAGGAAAACTCAGACAGGGATGCAAAAGTCCTTCTACAGACCCCTCAACATGGTTGGAATCAGACAGCGGACCATTTGAAGTGTACAGTGTTAAACCATCTTCAGTCAGAATTTTGATCACCACTCCTGGTTTTAATTGATACAAAATACTGCAGCCATATGAAATTCACCATGAACACATGATAAGGCAACATTTTTGGCTCTATATTACAGCTTTAAAGTATATGTCCATAGTTATACTCCCGCCCGAATTTCAGATCGGCCATGGAGTAACCAAGTCTATACTGGGGCAAGGCAACTGTAGGACATCCAGCAAGTGTCATGCACCAGCCTATTTCTAATTATTAGGACTTGTGCACAGAACTTGCTGGGTGTTGTACGGTTGCCTTGGCGACAGAGCTACACTAACAGATTTTCTACACGCCCAGTCTGATTATCAGGTGGGAGTTTAACTTTGGTCGTACACTTAAAGGGGGAGATTTATCAAAACCTGTCCAGAGGAAAAGTTGCAGAGTTGCCCATAGCAACCAATCAGATCTCGTCTTTCATTTTTTAGAGGCCTTATCAAAAAATGAGAGAAGAGATCTGATTGGTTGCTATGGGCAACTCAGCAACTTTTCCTCTGGACAGGTTTTGATAAATCTCCCCCAAAGTCCTGGTCCAACCATGGGTCTGATGACCTTAAGGCTCAGTTTCCACATGTTTTTTTTCTGGCAGTTTTTGGATATCTGCCATTGCAGTTTTTTAGCCAAAGCCAGAAATGTATTCAAAAGGAATAGGACATATAAAGGAAGAACTTATACTCCTCCTCCCTTATGGATCCACTTCTGACTTTGGCTCAATAACTGCAGTGGCAGCTATCCAAAAACTGATGGAAAAAAACAAGTGGAAACTTAGCCTAACTGACAGGATCATAGGGGGAGATTTATCAAAACCTGTCCAAAGGAAAAGATGCTCATAGCAACCAATTAGCTCACTTCTTTCATTTTTAGCAAGGCCTCTGCAAAATGAAAGAAGTAATCTGATTGGTTGCTATGGGCAACTAGTCCATTTTTCCACTACACAGGTTTTGATAAGTCTCCCCCATAGTGATATACAAAAATGGGCAATATTACTAAACACTCTCTCTGAGACAGCTACAGTGTATCCATTACTAAGCACTCTCTCTGTGACAGCTACAGTGTATCCATTACTAAACACTCTCTATGTGACAGCTACAGTGTATCCATTACTAAGCACTCTCTATGTGACAGCTACTATGTATCCATCACTAAGCACTCTCTCTGTGACAGCTACAGTGTATCCATTACTAAACAGTCTCTGTGACAGCTACAGTGTATCCATTACTAAGCACTCTCTATGTGACAGCTACAGTGTATCCATTACTAAACAGTCTCTCTGTGACAGCTACAGTGTATCCATCACTAAGCACTCTCTATGTGACAGCTACAGTGTATCCATCACTAAACACTCTATGCGACAGCTACAGTGTATCCATCACTAAACACTCTCTATGCGACAGCTACAGTGTATCCATCACTAAACACTCTCTATGCGACAGCTACAGTGTATCCATCACTAAACACTCTCTATGCGACAGCTACAGTGTATCCATTACTAAGCACTCTCTATGTGACAGCTACAGTGTATCCATCACTAAACACTCTCTCTGTGACTGCTACAGTGTATCCATTACTAAACAGTCTCTATGTGACTGCTACAGTGTATCCATTACTAAACAGTCTCTATGTGACAGCTACAGTGTATCCATCACTAAACACTCTCTATGCGACAGCTACAGTGTATCCATCACTAAACACTCTCTCTGTGACTGCTACAGTGTATCCATTACTAAACAGTCTCTATGTGACTGCTACAGTGTATCCATTACTAAACAGTCTCTATGTGACAGCTACAGTGTATCCATTACTAAACACTCTCTATGCGACAGCTACAGTGTATCCATTACTAAGCACTCTCTCTGTGACAGCTACAGTGTATCCATCACTAAACACTCTCTATGCGACAGCTACAGTGTATCCATCACTAAACACTCTCTCTGTGACTGCTACAGTGTATCCATTACTAAACAGTCTATGTGACTGCTACAGTGTATCCATTACTAAACAGTCTCTATGTGACAGCTACAGTGTATCCATTACTAAACACTCTCTATGCGACAGCTACAGTGTATCCATCACTAAACACTCTCTCTGTGACTGCTACAGTGTATCCATTACTAAACAGTCTCTATGTGACAGCTACAATGTATCCATTACTAAACAGTCTCTATGTGACAGCTACAATGTATCCATTACTAAACAGTCTCTCTGTTACAGCTACATTGTATCCATTACTAAACACTCTCTCTGTGACAGCTACAGTGTATCCATTACTAAACACTCTCTATGTGACAGCTACAGTGTATCCATTACTAAACAGTCTCTCTGTGACAGCTACAGTGTATCCATCACTAAGCACTCTCTATGTGACAGCTACAGTGTATCCATCACTAAACACTCTATGCGACAGCTACAGTGTATCCATCACTAAACACTCTCTATGCGACAGCTACAGTGTATCCATCACTAAACACTCTCTATGCGACAGCTACAGTGTATCCATTACTAAGCACTCTCTATGTGACAGCTACAGTGTATCCATCACTAAACACTCTCTCTGTGACTGCTACAGTGTATCCATTACTAAACAGTCTCTATGTGACTGCTACAGTGTATCCATTACTAAACAGTCTCTATGTGACAGCTACAGTGTATCCATCACTAAACACTCTCTATGCGACAGCTACAGTGTATCCATCACTAAACACTCTCTCTGTGACTGCTACAGTGTATCCATTACTAAACAGTCTCTATGTGACTGCTACAGTGTATCCATTACTAAACAGTCTCTATGTGACAGCTACAGTGTATCCATTACTAAACACTCTCTATGCGACAGCTACAGTGTATCCATTACTAAGCACTCTCTCTGTGACAGCTACAGTGTATCCATCACTAAACACTCTCTATGCGACAGCTACAGTGTATCCATCACTAAACACTCTCTCTGTGACTGCTACAGTGTATCCATTACTAAACAGTCTATGTGACTGCTACAGTGTATCCATTACTAAACAGTCTCTATGTGACAGCTACAGTGTATCCATTACAGCTACATTGTATCCATTACTAAACACTCTCTCTGTGACAGCTACAGTGTATCCATTACTAAACACTCTCTATGTGACAGCTACAGTGTATCCATTACTAAACACTCTCTATGTGACAGCTACAGTGTATCCATTACTAAACACTCTCTATGTGACAGCTACAGTGTATCCATTACTAAACACTCTCTATGTGACAGCTACAGTGTATCCATTACTAAACACTCTCTCTGTGACAGCTACACAGTGTATCCATTACTAAACACTCTCTCTGCGACAGCTACAGTGTATCCATTACTAAACACTCTCTATGCGACAGCTACAGTGTATCCATTACTAAACACTCTCTCTGTGACAGCTACAGTGTATCCATTACTAAGCACTCTCTATGTGACAGCTACTATGTATCCATCACTAAGCACTCTCTCTGTGACAGCTACAGTGTATCCATTACTAAGCACTCTCTATGTGACAGCTACAGTGTATCCATTACTAAACACTCTCTGTGACAGCTACAGTGTATCCATCACTAAACACTCTCTCTGTGACAGCTACAGTGTATCCATTACTAAGCACTCTCTCTGTGACAGCTACAGTGTATCCATTACTAAGCACTCTCTCTGTGACAGCTACAGTGTATCCATTACTAAACACTCTCTCTGTGACAGCTACAGTGTATCCATTACTAAGCACTCTCTCTGTGACAGCTACAGTGTATCCATTACTAAGCACTCTCTCTGTGACAGCTACAGTGTATCCATTACTAAGCACTCTCTCTGTGACAGCTACAGTGTATCCATTACTAAACACTCTCTATGCGACAGCTACAGTGTATCCATTACTAAACACTCTCTATGTGACAGCTACAGTGTATCCATTACTAAACACTCTCTCTGTGACAGCTACAGTGTATCCATTACTAAGCACTCTCTCTGTGACAGCTACAGTGTATCCATTACTAAACACTCTCTCTGTGACAGCTACAGTGTATCCATTACTAAACACTCTCTATGCGACAGCTACAGTGTATCCATTACTAAACACTCTCTATGTGACAGCTACAGTGTATCCATTACTAAACACTCTCTCTGTGACAGCTACAGTGTATCCATTACTAAGCACTCTCTCTGTGACAGCTACAGTGTATCCATTACTAAGCACTCTCTCTGTGACAGCTACAGTGTATCCATTACTAAGCACTCTCTCTGTGACAGCTACAGTGTATCCATTACTAAGCACTCTCTCTGTGACAGCTACAGTGTATCCATTACTAAACACTCTCTATGTGACAGCTACAGTGTATCCATTACTAAACACTCTCTATGTGACAGCTACAGTGTATCCATTACTAAACACTCTCTCTGTGACAGCTACAGTGTATCCATTACTAAACACTCTCTCTGCGACAGCTACAGTGTATCCATTACTAAACACTCTCTATGCGACAGCTACAGTGTATCCATTACTAAACACTCTCTCTGTGACAGCTACAGTGTATCCATTACTAAGCACTCTCTATGTGACAGCTACTATGTATCCATCACTAAGCACTCTCTCTGTGACAGCTACAGTGTATCCATTACTAAGCACTCTCTATGTGACAGCTACAGTGTATCCATTACTAAACACTCTCTGTGACAGCTACAGTGTATCCATCACTAAACACTCTCTCTGTGACAGCTACAGTGTATCCATTACTAAGCACTCTCTCTGTGACAGCTACAGTGTATCCATTACTAAGCACTCTCTCTGTGACAGCTACAGTGTATCCATTACTAAACACTCTCTCTGTGACAGCTACAGTGTATCCATTACTAAGCACTCTCTCTGTGACAGCTACAGTGTATCCATTACTAAGCACTCTCTCTGTGACAGCTACAGTGTATCCATTACTAAACACTCTCTATGCGACAGCTACAGTGTATCCATTACTAAACACTCTCTATGTGACAGCTACAGTGTATCCATTACTAAACACTCTCTCTGTGACAGCTACAGTGTATCCATTACTAAGCACTCTCTCTGTGACAGCTACAGTGTATCCATTACTAAGCACTCTCTCTGTGACAGCTACAGTATGTACTGCTCGGGTGTGTATGAATACAGCTCTATAGGGGGTACAGTCTTGGCTGGTCAGTCTGCAGTGGTCTCTGCCATAGCTTGGTCCTCGCATTACTTCAGACTAAACATGTGATGTACATTAGCAGCCATCATACATTGGGTTATCCCCCTGACATGGATCCTTGATAGACTGCCCTCTATGTAGTACGGAAGGAGCCGGACACACGCGAGGATACACCCCCCTCACTTTACCTGTGCGCTGTGATCCCGGACCCAGGTGCCAGATGACTGACTCCCCTCAGCTGCTGCCGTGACTTCCCTAACCTGTGGTGTAGAGATGGAGGCTAGCCATTGGCCGGCTTCACCGGGGTGGGCGGAGCTAACCATGAAAATACAGACCTGATCACACAGTTCCGGGTATACATAGCCCCGCCCCCAGAATCCTAGTCCCGCCTCCCATTCATACATCTTGACGACGTGGAACTTACACGTTCTGCTGCGGCGTCATCCGCCTGCGTCCACGAGCTGGGGGAGCCGGAACTGATCCACTTAGAAGTATCTGGCGGGCTGTGGGGATCAGGGATCCGGCTCAGTTTATCTGAAAGACGTCGGTGTTTTGTGGGAGTTGTGATGTGATAGAATGTCGAGCAAACTAACAGTGTTAAGTCCATTTGTCCTGCAATGCAAGGGCACATCAAAGGCAGACGCTGGGAGTTGTAGTTGTATACATGCAATGGAGTCCAGGTTATACCTCTGTTGCAGTTTGATGGCATTACCTTAAAGGAGTACTCCAGAAATCCACAGGATAGGGGCAGGGCCAGATTACAGCTGCCTGGAAGACCGAGCACTTCATTAGGTGCAGTATAGCTCCCCCAGATTAGGTTGTAGTTCCCCGTACATTAGGTGTGCAGTACAAGTCCCCGTACATTAGGTGTGCAGTACAGTTCCCCCATATTAGGTGTGCAGTACAGTTCCCCCATATTAGGTGTGCAGTACAGTTCCCCCATATTAGGTGTGCATTACAGTTCCCCCATATTAGGTGTGCAGTACAGTTCCCCCACATTAGGTGTGCAGTACAGTTCCCCCACATTAGGTGTGCAGTACAGTTCCCCTATATTAGGTGCAGTATAGTTCCCCCACATTAGGTGTGCAGTACAGTTCCCCCACATTAGGTGCAGTACAGTTCCCCCACAGTAGGTGCAGTATAGTTCCCCCACATTAGGTGCAGTACAGTTTCCCCACATTAGGTGTGCAGTACAGTTCCCCCACATTAGGTGTGCAGTATAGTTCCCCACATTAGGTGTGCAGTACAGTTCCCCCACATTAGGTGTGCAGTATAGTTCCCCACATTAGGTGTGCAGTACAGTTCCCCCACATTAGGTGTGCAGTACAGTTTCCCCACATTAGGTGCAGTATAGCTCCCCCACATTAGGTGCAGTATAGTTTACCCACATTTGGTGCAGTATAGTTCCCCACATTAGGTTGGCAGTATAGTCCCCCACATTAGGTGCATTATAGTTCCCCACATTAGATTGGCAGTATAGTTCCCCCACATTAGGTGCAGTATAGTTCCCCACATTAGCTGCAGTATAGTCCCCCACATTAGGTGCAGTACGGTTCCCCAACATTAGGTGCAGTACGGTTCCCCCACATTAGGTGCAGTACTGTTCCCCCACATTAGGTGCAGTACGGTTCCCCCACATTAGGTGCAGTACGGTTCCCCCACATTAGGTGCAGTACGGTTCCCCCACATTAGGTGCAGTACAGTTCCCCCACATTAGGTGCAGTTTAGTTCCCCCACATTAGGTGCAGTATAGTTCCCCCACATTAGGTGCAGTATAGTTCCCCCACATTAGGTGCAGTATAGTTCCCCCACATTAGGTGTGCAGTACAGTTCCCCCACATTAGGTGTGCAGTACAGTTCCCCCACATTAGGTGTGCAGTACAGTTCCCCCACATTAGGTGTGCAGTACAGTTCCCCCACATTAGGTGCAGTACAGTTCCCCCACATTAGGTGCAGTATAGTTCCCCCACATTAGGTGTGCAGTACAGTTCCCCCACATTAGGTGTGCAGTATAGTTCCCCCACATTTGGTGCAGTATAGTTCCCCACATTTGGTGCAGTATAGTTCCCCACATTTGGTGCAGTATAGTCCCCACATTAGGTGCAGTACAGTTCCCCCACATTAGGTGCAGTATACCGTAGTTCCCCCACATTAGGTGCATAATAGTTCCCCCAAATTAGGTACAGTATAGTTCCCCCACAGGTGCATTATAATTCCCCACATTAGATGCAGTATTGTCCCCACATTAGGTGCAGTACAGTTCCCCCACAATAGGTTCAGTATAGTTCCCCATTAGGTGCAGTATAGTTTCTCCACATTAGGTACAGTATAGTTCCCCCACATTAGGTGCAGTATAGTTCCCCACACTAGGTGCAGTATAGTTCCCCCACATTAAGGTGCAGTATAGTTCCCCCACATCTACTGCTATGGCCAGAGGAGTGGTGGTCGGAACACTGAAGATGACATGCCGCTGGTCACTTACCATGCGCACGCGTCCTCCTGCATTTTTAAAGTTAGCGTGGGGCCACAGAGAGGTAACCGGGGCATCCTTGTGTCCCGAAAAGATTTTTCGGGACCCAGGGCTATCCCTAATGTGACGGGGGCCCCCTGCGGGCACAGGGCCTGGAGCAGGCACTCCATGAGCGCCAATGATGATCCGGCCCTGGATAGGGGATAAGTAGCTGATTGCGGGGGTCTGAGTGCATTCCCATTACTGCCTGCCAGGTACGTACTAAAATCACCTTATGGTGGATAACCCCTTTAACCTGATAACGACCATGGACGTCTATGCTCGGGATTAGCCCGCTCCCTGTCTATAACGCGTCATAGCAGGTCGGGCCCGGCACCTAGCAACGGCCGGGACCCATGGCTAATAGCGCGTGGAACCGATCGCGGTGCTGCGCGCTATTAACCCTTTAGATGCGGCGTTCAAAGTTGAACTCCACGTCTAAAGTGAAAGTAAGCCATTGCCGGTTAGCTCAGGGGGCTGTTTGTGATCGCCGCGATTAAATCGCGGCATCCCGAACAGCTTACAGGACAGCCTGTCTCCTCGCTGTCCGATCCCCGAATGACTGCTCAGTGCCTGACATCCAGGCATGAGCAGTCAAGTGGGAGAATCATTGATCAATGGTTTCCTATGAGAAACCATTGATCAATGGGAGCTATAACACAGCAAAAAAAGTGGGGAAAAAAAAGTGAATAAAGATCATTTAACCCAGGGGTCTCAAACTCAAATTTTCCGTGGGCCACTGGAGGTAGCAGCTGGGTGAGGCGGGGCCGCATGCGTCCCTTACATTTAATGCCCCCATCATGCGCCCCTCACATATAATGCCCCCATCATGCGCCCCTCACATATGCCCCCATCATGTGCCCCTCACATATAATGTCCCCATCATGCGCCCCTCACATATAATGACCCCATCATGCACCCCCACATACAATGACCCCATCATGCGCCCCTCATCCTCCACCAGAAACACCCCCATCATCCACCAGCAACCCCCCCCATTCCCCCTACCCCTGTGTGGTAATAGCATGAGCTGACGGATGATGGGGGTGCTACTTCTGGGGGTTCCCCACATTAGGTAGGCAGCAGGTTCCCCACCTTAGGTAGGCAGCAGGTTCCCCACATTAGATAGGCAGCAGGATCCCCACATTAGGTAGAAGCAGGTTCCCCACATTAGGTAAAAGCAGGTTCCCCACATTAGGTAGTAGCAGGTTCCCCACATTAGGTAGTAACAGGCTTCCCACATTAGGTAGTAGCTGGTTCCCCACATTAGGTAGTAGCAGGTTCCCCACATTAGGTAGTAGCCGGCTCCCCACATTAGGTAGTAGCAGGTTCCCCACATTAGATAGTAGCAGGCTCCCCACATTAGGTAGTAGCTGGTTCCCCACATTAGGTAGTAGCAGGCTCCCCACATTAGGTAGTAGCAGGTTCCTCACATTAGGTAGTAGCAGGCTCTCCACATTTGGTAGCATTGTCGCCCCCCCCCCCCCCGACACTCACACACACACACACACACAGACACCCACACTTGCACACACAGACACATGCACACACACATAGACACACTTACCTGTCCTTCGCTGCGCTTCTCTCCGGCGGCGGCCTGACGAGTGATGTCACTGACGTCCTGCTGTGCGGGTCTGCAGAGGGACGTCACATGCGCGACGTCATCATCAGACTCGGGCCGGCCAACCGGAGACCGGGAGGAGGAGGGTGGGGTAAGTGAAGCCTTCCGGCATTCAGCGCTGCTTGCCCGAAGCAGGGCTAAAGGCCTAAAGAAGTTACCTGCCCGGCGCCCAGAACTGCATGTCCAGGGCATCGGGCATTACAAATCACACATCCCTGGTGCGGGCCACAAATTTTCGTTCCGTGGGCCGGGAGTTTGAGACCCCTGATTTAACCCCTTCCCTAATAAAAGTTTGAATCACCCCCCTTTTCCCATTAAAAAAAAAAACTGTGTAAATAAAAAGAAACATATGTGGTATCGCCACGCACGGAAATGTCCGAATTATAAAAATATATCGTTAATTAAACCGCACGGTCAATGGCGTATGCGGAAAAAAATTCCAAAGTCCAAAATAGCGTATTTTTGGTCACTTTTTATATCATGAAAAAAAATCAATAAAAAGTGATCAAAAAGTCTGATCAATACATAAATGGTACCGCTAAAAGCTTCAGATCATGGCGCAAAAAATTAGCCCTCATACTACCCCGTACATGGAAAAAAAAATAAATTATAGGGGTCAGAAGATGACAATTTTAAATGTATTAATTTTCGTGCATGTAGTTATGATTTTTTCCAAAAGTACGACAAAATCAAACCTATATAAGTAGGGTATCATTTTAATCGTATGGACCTACAGAATAAATGTACGGCGTAGAAATGGAAATTGACAAAATTGTGATTTTTCTTCAATTTTGTCGCACAGTGATTTTTTTTTTCCGTTTCGCCGTAGATTTTTGGGTAAAATGACTGATGTCATTACAAAGTAGAATTGGTGGCGCAAAAAATAAGCCCTCATATGGATTTTTAAAATTGAAAGGGTTATGATTTTTAAAAGGTAGGGAGGAAAAAACGAAAGTGCAAAAACAGAAAAACGCGGTCCTTAAGGGGTTAAGGAAAGTTCCCACTAGGCAGATTTGCATGTGAATGTGGTTTTACAAATCCAACCGACCTTCTGTAGATTTTGTTCCGCATTGAAATTCCTAATTCTGTACCTTGATCAATTCTGTTGCAGGTTTGTTATAGATGGTCTCTAGTGTCGTCAATAGGAGGAGGTCAAATACTGCAATAAAATCTGCAAGCAATGTATTACTAAGGCTGGGTTCACATTTGTGTTTTTTATTTCCATCACTCAGTTCTGTTAAAGAATTTGAGAAACTAAAATTAAACTGAGGTTAACAGATCCCGGATCCTATTCATTTCAATGGGCATTTTTTCATCTCCCCTATCCTGAGTTATCACTAGTTCTGCTTAATCTCCAGAAAAAACTACCGGTTATGCACTCATTTCTCTCTCATTCACTTCCAAGCAGTGCAAGAGAGAGGGGGTTTTTGGTATCTTTAAATGCAAATACACTAAGCGATTGTCTGAGCTTGCGAGTGTGTGATTCATACAAGTAGGTGGGGAGTATAAAAGGGGGGGGGGACTTAAAATTAAGGGACTTTAAATTCAGGGAGCTTAATTGAAATATATTGTTTTTGACTGTTATTTGTGCAATCCCCAAAACTAAGATGGCCTCCATGTTGGGAAAGGCAGTCCAGTGTTCATCTTGCACAATGTATGCAATCCTTGAACAGCAGTTTGAGGGTGCATATTGTTGTGTAAGATGTGTGCGAGTTGTAAATTTGGAAGCCCAGATCCTTGATCTAGAGGAGCAAATGGCAACACTGAGACATATTGACGACTTGGAGAGGAGTCTCCTGCTCACTGAGCAAGTCATTTCTGGGGTAGAGGTGGGGGGAGGATAGTGGGACGGAGGTGCAAGACAGTCGGGCAGCTAGATGGGTTACAGTTAAAGAGTACCTGTCATCAAGTAAAACTTTTGATATTGTA
Organism: Hyla sarda; assembly: GCF_029499605.1. Taxonomy (NCBI): domain Eukaryota; kingdom Metazoa; phylum Chordata; class Amphibia; order Anura; family Hylidae; genus Hyla; species Hyla sarda. Next base: position 232,991,337 of record NC_079190.1, on the reverse strand, counting down.
TTCCTTATGAAAATTGAAGCCTATTTGCCATATATCTTCATTATAAAAAGAAACAAAACAAAAAATTTCCAGCTTTTTTTTTTTTTTACTGTATTAAACGTGGCCACTAGGGGTCTCTCTTCTATGGTGTTCGGCAGGCCCTGCATAGCCTCCGGACTTGTGTCGGACTGGCACTGCTCCGATTTCCGGAAGTGCGGGTGGGGCGTGACATGGGCGCCGCTCTGCACATCTCTTGCTCCCTGTCTGTCAATCGTGCAAGCAGGAGCGAGCGCTGTGCGCAGCATGCACAGGGCTCTCTGAACACAAAAATACCCAACGCCCCCCTGCCTCTTGTCCCCGCCCCTCAGATAGGCTTTGCATGGCTGTCACTGCTCACTGCTGCACTGATGGTCCTAGGCGACAGGAATGATAGGAGTGTGGCACAGTTATCTGCTCTGAGAGGTCTAATATTACTCACAGCTCCGATGTCCCTTCTCTCTGTATGCTTCGCGATGTGCATAACAGAGAGGAGGGGACTCACAGTCTGCCTGCTGTGATTGGCTCCCTGTTCTATGTGTGCTCCCGAGCGCAGCACAGAACAGGGAAGGGCGGAAAGGTTACTACGCAGGCTTCAGGTGACATCACGCCTGCCGGGTAACGCCCCCCCCCCCCCCTGCAGCAACAAAAGCAGAGAGACCGTGAGCAGACTTTATAAAGGCATAACTAGAGAAATAATGGGCGAAATTAAAAAACAAAAAGTGCTGTGGACTCGGTGAAGAGGGGAACACACAGAGAAGACAATTATTCATCATCACTTGGTGGCAGATACTCTTTGAAAAAAACAGGATAGAGGAAAAAGTGTCAGGGAGGCTAGTCCTGAACTGGCATAATATGTTTTCCCGGTTGGCAGATGAGGGGGATGCCATTTCAGAGCCAGCAGTACTGCAGCAGGACTCTGCCTCTGACCACCAGGGGGTGTCTGCTCCAGTAAGGAGGAGTGCAGGGCAGGCCAGACAGGTACTGGTAGTGGGGGACTCAATTATTAGGGGGAGAGACAGGGCGATCTGTAACAAAGACTGGGATCACCGAACAGTGTATTGTCTTCCTGGCACTCAAGTTCGGCACATCGCGGAACGGTTGACAGGTTGCTGGGTGGGGCTGGAGAGGACCCAGCAGTCATGGTACATATTAGCACTAATGACAAAGTAAGAGTTAGGTGGAGTGTCCTTAAAAACAATTTCAGGGACTTAGGCGACAAGCTTAAGACAAGGACCTCCAAGGTAATACCTGTACCACAAGCCACACCAGAGAGGCAGCGGGAGATTAGGGAGGTAAACAAGTGGCTCAGAAGCTGGTGTAGGAAGGAGGGGTTTGGGTTCATGGAGAACTGGGCCGACTTCGCTGTCAGATACCGGCTCTACTGTATGGAAGGGCTGCACCTCAATGGGGAGGGTGCAGCTGTGCTTGGGGGAAAAGATGGCTAGAAGGGTGAAGGAGTGTTTAAACTAGGGACTGGGGGGGGGGGGAGGGAACCTACAACGTAGAGGGGGAAGATAGTGTAGATAGAGAGGTGGGGCTTATTAATGTACTTGAGGGTGGAGTGGAAGGAGGGGTTAGAATAGTTAATAGGGATAGGCTTCATAGGATAAAAAACATACACCATTGAATTGCATGATGACTAATGCCAGAAGTCTGACCAATAAAACAGAGGAACTGGAACTGATAATGTCTGAGGAAAATTATGACATAGGCCCTCATTTACAAAGAAATTCGGGTTGCATTTATCTTTTCCCTTGCAATCCGAATGTGTTTTCCCGTAGGTATTTATCATTGTGTCGCAGATGGCATGTCGCATGTGCGTTTTTTGTCGCATGTGCGTCATTTTGTCGCAATGGGTTTCAAGCATGCTAAGGGTTCATTTTAAACCACATTCATGCGCGGGAGTTTGTGATGAGAAACTTTGAATAAGTAGTGTCACAATGGCCAGTCAAAAGGATAAAATTTCGTCTGCCTTTGCAGTTTTCCTCAATACATATTTCCCACAGGAAGAGGGTCCTTTAGCAGAAAATGTTAATCTGCCGTCCTGTTCCACTGCTGAAATTACCCCTAACTTTGCTGTTCCTGCTGTTGTTGTGGCCCCTGAAAATGTCCCCCAAACTGCACCTAATATTTCGGCCGAAATGGGGGAATTTGATGATCCTGATGATAATGAAGAAGACTCTCAAGGTCGGAAGAAAAGATTTACTGCTGAAGAGAAGCATTTAATGCTGGTCAGATGTTAAGGCAACAGCTGACCAATCAATATTTTGACACCAATTAATTGTACTCCAATATTAATTGTAATATAATGTAATATGCATATTTGTTCCTATATAAGATTTTTTTTTATTTTTTATAAAGTTAATAGGTGAACTGAAAAACAATGAAAAGTTTGACATATGCAAGTTGAAAATTAAAGAAATAGTTGAAAAAAGCAAACCAAAATGTAATTTATTTCTACTGAAATACTTTGCATAAATGGATAAGCATTCCTGATGGTCATTTTCCAACTGAAAAAAATACCCTGAAAACCCTCAATTTCGGGTTGCAAATTTTGATAAATCAGTGGGAATTGTTATAAATGTCGGGTTACGCCCCTTTTTCAGGTTCTGGACAATCCAAGTCGGGTTAATTGGGGAAAATGGTCGCAGACTGTCGCACGATATCTGCGACATGTCGCAGACACAAATGCGACAAAAAAAAAACGAGAAAACTAGTCGGGTTCACATTAGTAAATCAGTGCCATAGTGTCTATAACAGAGACTTGGTTGGACGATAGCTGTGACTGGACGGTAAACATACAGCGTTATAGTCTATTCAGGAAGGATCGGACAAAATGGAAAGGGGGAGGAGTTTGTAAAGTCCTGTCTGAAGGCCGCACTGCGGGAGGATATATGGGAGGGAAACAATAATGTGGAGTCATTGGGGGAGATTTATCAAAACCTGTCCAGAGGAAAAGTTGCCCATAGCAACCAATCAGATTGTTTCTTTCATTTTGCAGAGGCCTTTTTAAAAATGAAAGAAGTGAGCTGATTGGTTGCTATGGAGAACTGGACAAATTTTCCTCTGCACAGATTTTGATAAATCTCCCCCATTATGGGTAGAAATATATGGAGATAAAAATAAAATAAATTATAATGGAAAAGGCATAAGATCAATTACTGAACAAATAAACAAGAAAGCAAATGGGGGACCTTAACTATCGTTATGTAAACTGAGAGACTGAGGCTAAGTTTCCACTTGTTTTTTTTTTTTTTTACTCCTAAAAAAAACCACCAGAAAAACTGCCACAGTTTTTTCCTGCGTTTTGGCAGTTTTTCTGGCATTTTTTCTGGTGTGTGGAAACAGCTAATTTTGTCCCCTGTGGCAGTTTTTTTCACTGCCTTCGGGGTACCACTCTGTGGGTCGGATGCAGAGCGCTCGGTCCACAAAGTGTAAGGGTACGCTCACACATACAGGATCCTGCACAGATTTGATGCGCAGGATTTGTAACTGCAGATTAGAAGCTGCGCTCAGTCATTTAGTTTACATTGAAATCTGCAGCAGAAAATCCTGCGCGTCAAATCTGTGTACGTGTGAATGTACCCTCAGGAGGTGAGGAGTGATGTATAGCATCACTACTCACCTCCGTCGGCCGTATAGTACATAGGGATACGTAGTGTATCCGTGTATACTATACAGGAGCTGGGAATCCTGTCACCAGACTGACAGGACTCCCTGCTCCTAAAGCCCCTTTGGGCGGTATACAGAATATCCAGCTATCTATAGATAGCTGTATATAGAACACTAGGTCCACTTACCTCACTCACTCCTGTCTCGGCCAGGTCAGTGTAGCTTCCTCCTAGTGATAAGTCTGAGGCTCTGTTCACATTGTACATTTTGTATAATGTGAACAGACCCTTCTGGCAGTGTCCTCCCAGACAGAGAGACTCCAGCTGTTGCTAAACTACAACATGCCCAGTATGCCCAGACAGCCAAAGGCTGTCTGAGAATACTGGGAGTTGTAGTTTTGCAACAATTGGGGGCTCTCTGTTTGGGAAGACATTGCATTATTTGCACTCTCCCCAGCGGAGAGCGCCAAAAATGTCCTAACCCTTTTTTTGTGTTTTTTTTTTAATTCTCGTTTCAGCACGTGGCGATACCACATATGTTTATTTTTATTTAGACTGTTTTATTTTTTTTATGGGAAAATGGGGTGATTAAAACTTTTATTAGGGAAGGGGTTAAATGATCTTTATTAACACTTTTTTTCAACTTTTTTTTTGCAGTGTTATAGCTTCCATAGGGACCTATAACACTGCACACACTGATCTTTTACACAGATCACTGGCGTGTATTAACACGCCTGTGATCAGTGTTATCGGCGATTGACTGCTCCTGCCTGGATCTCAGACACGGAGCAGCCATTCGCCGATCGGACACCGAGGAGGCAGGTGAGGGCCCTCCCAGTGTCCTGTAAGCTTTTCGGGACGCTGCGATTTCACCACTGCTGTCCCGAACAGCCCAACTGAGCAGCCGGGATACTTTCACTTTCGCTTCAGACGCGGCGGTCAGCATCTGAAGGGTTAATACAGGGCATCACCGCGATCGGTGATGTCCTGTATTAGCCGCGGGTCCCGGCCGTTGATTGCCGCCGGGACCGACTCGATATGTGAGCCCGCGGCATATCGCGGGAGACGGCGGAGGATGTAAATATACATCCTTCGTCGTTAAGGGGTTAATAAAATGGCTAACAAGGGCTGTGGGGGAGTGTTTTTTAAAATCAAAAAGTTTTTCCAATGTATCGTTTTTTTAAATTACATTTTCAGGCTTAGTAGTGGAAGCCATCTTACTGACGGAATCCATTACTAAGCTGGGGCTTAGCGTTAGCCACAAAAACAGCTAGCGCTAACCCCCAATTATTACTCTGGTACCAAGAGCCGGTACCAACAGGCCCGGAGCGTCATAAATGTCACTCCTGGGTCTAGGCGGTAACAGGCTGACGTTATTTAGGTTGGGGAGGGCCAGTAACAATGGTCCTTGCCCACCCTGGTAACATCAGGCTGTTGCTGCTTGGTTGGTATCTGGCTGAGAATAAAAATAGGGTGAACCTTTTCTTTCATAAAATAATAAATAAAAAGAAACGCATATGGTTCCCCTTATTTTTATTCTCAGCCAGATACCAACCAAGCAGCAACAGCTTCCAAGACGGCTTCCACTACTAAGCGTGAAAATTCAATAAAAAAAAAAAACCACAAAAACACGATAAAAATTATTTTATTTAAAAAAACACTCCCCCACAGCCCTAGTTAGCCATTTTATTAAAATAATAAAATCCAGTTTATCGCCATAGTCCACAAAATCTGCCTTAATCCTCTGCATACACGGATCTGAAACGAGAAGGAAAAAAAAACATAAAAAATGGGTTATGACATTTTTGGCGCTCTCTGCTGGGGAGAGCGCCCATAATGCAATGTCTTCCCAAACAGAGAGCTTCCAATTGTTGCAAAACCACTGTGGTTTCCCGTTACCGTACCTCGTACCGTACCTTGTGTGCTAAGTCCCCAAAGTCAGAGTTCCTATGTACCAGTAGGATTCTCCTGGTGGGATAACCCCTTGTCACCTCTTCCTTCTTTAATTTTATTGTGTTTGATGTGTATAAATTGTATATAATTTATTATCCGTATAGTACTTCCAGGACCTTAGGTCACATGACTAATAAGCCTAATGTTAAGTTAAGCTTAAGGACCTTCCAGGGCACGTGATGTGGTCACCTGATGTACCCTAATGCTTTGTGAAAGGACTGATAGCTGGTGGGAACCAATAAGCTCTAAGCCTGCCCCTCTCCATACAAGGGAGCTGTTAACCAATGATCACTCTCTTGGTTCCTGTACTGCAAAGCAGTAACATCACTCTCTTGGGTTCCGGACTAGCAAAGAGAAAGGAGATCCGTGCAAACCTAGAAGACAAAACTAGGCCTGAAGCCTACCAATTCAGAAGCTTACTAAACGCGAGTCTAGCAAATCTAAATCCCCATAATCCTGAGTGACTACTGGACCTAAATAATTCCCCTAAATCCAGCGGAACAGCGTAATTCCAGACTCAGAGCTTATATACTACAAGGTCCCAACCAACTGTGAGGAACTTACAGACTACTCTTCTGTACAGACTGTTTGCCGTTATCAACCTGCATAAAAGCTGCAGTAAAGTTATCTACAGTTTACTAAACCTCCGGTTGTGGACAATCCTTTATTCCTCCCTATCGTTCCTGGGACGGGTGGCGGTAGATATATATATATATATATATATATATAGAGGAAGAACCCGCACCCTGGCATCACGACAGTTAAGGGTTAATCCAACACCCTTTCATCACTGCACAGCTACACCACCTACACCCCCAAGCTACCACACTACAACTCCCAGCAGGCCCAGACAGCCTTTGGCTGTCTGGGCATGCTGGAAGTTGTAGTTTAGCAACAGCTGGAGTCTCCCTGTCTGGGAGGACACTGCCCGAAGGGTCTGTTCCCATTATACAAAACGTACAATGTGAACAGAGCCTCAGACTTACCACTCTGCCTCCTGTCTGTAGCTCCGCCTAATTACATAATCACTAGGGGGCGGAGCTACACTAACCTGGCCGAGACAGGAGTGAGAGAGGTAAGTGGACCTAGTGTTCTGTATACACTATATACATAGGCGTGCGCACGGGGTGTGCCGGGTGTGCACAGGCACACCCTAATCACCGCGGCCCGCTGCTGCAGGACTTTTTTTTTTTCTCACTACTAAACCCCAGCCATCCCCGACAGTCACAATCATACATGATGGGGATGTAGTCCTGAGCTGTGAGCCTACATAATGTAGGCTCACAGTTCAGGACTACATCCCTATCATGTATGGCAGCAGGCAGCAGGGATAGAGCGGCTGGAGCCGCAAATCAATAAAAAAATGCATTTTTAAACATCCGGTGTGCCCTGAAAGACTTTCAGGGCACACCGGATGTTTTAAAATGCATTTTTTTTAATTTGCGGAATTTGCGGCTCCGGCCGCTCTATCCCCTGTCCTCCGGCCGCTCTATCCCCTGTCCTCCGGCCGCTCTATCCCCTGTCCTCCGGCCGCTCTATCCCCTGTCCTCTGCCGCTCTATCCCCTGTCCTCTGCCGCTCTATCCCCTGTCCTCCGGCCGCTCTATCCCCTGTCCTCCGGCCGCTCTATCCCCTGTCCTCCGGCCGCTCTATCCCCTGTCCTCTGCCGCTCTATCCCCTGTCCTCTGCCGCTCTATCCCCTGTCCTCTGCCGCTCTATCCCCTGTCCTCCGGCCGCTCTATCCCCTGTCCTCTGGCCGCTCTATCCCCTGTCCTCTGGCCGCTCTATCCCCCCTTCCTCTGGGCCACTTTTTCCCCTTCTTCCGGGCCGCTCCTCCCCCCTTCCCCGGCCGCGCACACTGCTGCGCTAACTGCAGACGCAGGGGCTGCACCGCAGCTGCGCACGTCTCCTTCCATTCCTGAGATGCTCCTGGCACCGAGTGTCCATTCCTCGGCATGAGGAAGAAGTGGGCGATGGTGCAAAGTGTGCAGCAGATGGCATTGGACGAGCCCGGCCTCTGACCCCAACATGGCTGCCGCAGGTGAGAAAAGTGCACAGACCGAGGACGGGAGGGGGGGAGGGATGTATGATGTGTGTATTATGTATGTATGTATGTATGGTGTGTGTAATATGTATGTATGGTGTGTATTATATGTATGTATGGTGTGTGTAATATGTATGTATGTACGTACAGTGTGTGTAATATGTATGTATGATGTGTGTAATATGTATGTATGGTGTGTGTAATATGTATGATGTGTGTAATATGTATGTATGGTGTGTATTAGGTATGTATTATGGATGTATGATGTATTATGTATGATGTGTGCATGTGTATATTATGTATGTATGTATTATATATGTATGATGTGTGCATGTGTATATTATGTATGTATTATATATGTATGATGTTTGTATTTATGCATTATGTATGTATAATATATATATATATATATATATATATATACACATAATGCATAAATACAAACATCATACATATATAATACATACATAATACATATGCACACCATACATAATACATACACAAATCCATTATATATACATACACATCATACATGAATACATCATACATACACACATCATACATACAGAACATACAGTACATACATACCATATGCATATGTTATGTATGTACTGTATGTTATGTATGTATGATGTATTTGTGTATATGTATATATTATGGATTTGTGTATGTATTATGTATGGTGTGCATATGTATGTATGATGCATGCATTATCTATGTATGATGTATGCATGTATTATATATGTATGATGTATGTATGTGTGTGTGTGTATATATATATATATATATATATGTGTAGGTTATGCATGTATGATTTGTGTATGTATATATGTATTATGTATTTTTTCTGAACAAAAGAAAAAAGAAAGTTTCCTCCAGCTCTTCCGAGGATAACGGTGCTTGTAGTATTAAACCATCAAACCTTTAATCTGTATGCATTAAAAATAGAAAAAGGTGGACATCATAAAAGAAAAGTGAAACTCCAGTGCGTTTTGGGCTACATATAGCCATGATTAAGAGCGACATTTTGCTCAAAACGTGTTGGAGTTTCGCTTCTCTTTTATGATTGATGTCCACCATTTTTAATGCATACAGATTAAAGGTTTGATGTTTTAATACTACAAGCATCTTGAAAGAGGCAACTTTCTTTTTTCCTTTGTTCTGATACACGGGACATGGCCCACTCTCTGCAGTCCGTGCTCTTCTTCCAGCAAATATACTAAAAACTACTACAGCACCGACCCGGTAGCTGAAATAACATTTATTTTTTTTAATGTATTATGTATGTATTTTATATTATGTATGTATTATGTGCCCAATCCCCCACACAGCACCCATAGCACCCCTCAAACACACAGCACCCGTCAAACACACACACACAGCACCCCCCCCACACACACACACACACACAGCACCTCACACACACAGCACCTCACACACACACACACACAGCACCTCACACACACAGCACCTCACACACACAGCACCTCACACACACAGCACCTCACACACACAGCACCTCACACACACACAGCACCTCACACACACACAGCACCTCACACACACACACACACACCAACCCCACACACAGCACCTCACACACACAGCACCTCACACACACAGCACCTCACACACACATCATCTCACACACACACAGCACCTCACACACACAGCACCTCACACACACAGCACCTCACACACACAGCACCCCCACACACAGCACCTCACACACACAGCACCTCACACACACAGCACCCCCCCACACACACCAACCTCACACACAACACCTCACACACACACACACACACACCAACCACACACACACCAACCACACACACAGCACCTCACACACACAGCACCTCACACACACATCACCTCACACACACAGCACCTCACACACAGCACCTCACACACACAGCACCTCACACACACATCACCTCACACACACAGCACCTCACACACAGCACCTCACACACACAGCACCTCACACACACAGCACCCCCACACACACACACCAACCTCACACACAACACCTCACACACACACACACACACACACACCAACCACACACACAGCACCTCACACACACACACCAACCCCACACACAGCACCTCACACACACATCACCTCACACACACAGCACCTCACACACAACAACTCACACACACAGCACCTCACACACACAGCACCCCCACACTCACACACACACAGCACCTCACACACAGCACCTCACACACACACACCAACCCCACACACAGCACCTCACACACACAGCACCTCACACACACAGCACCTCACACACAGCACCTCACACACACAGCACCTCACACACACACACACAGCACCCCCACACTCACACACAACACCTCACACACACACACACACACACACACACACAGCACCTCACACACACACACACACACACACCAACCCCACACACAGCACCTCACACACACAGCACCTCACACACACAGCACCTCACACACACACACACAGCACCTCACACACACAGCACCCCCACACTCACACACAGCACCTCACACACACAGCACCTCACACACACACACCAACCCCACACACAGCACCTCACACACACATCACCTCACACACACAGCACCTCACACACAACAACTCACACACACAGCACCTCACACACACAGCACCCCCACACTCACACACACACACACACACAGCACCTCACACACACACACCAACCCCACACACAGCACCTCACACACACAGCACCTCACACACACAGCACCTCACACACACAGCACCTCACACACACACACACAGCACCTCACACACACAGCACCCCCACACTCACACACAGCACCTCACACACACAGCACCTCACACACACACACCAACCCCACACACAGCACCTCACACACACATCACCTCACACACACAGCACCTCACACACAACAACTCACACACACAGCACCTCACACACACAGCACCCCCACACTCACACACACACACACACACAGCACCTCACACACACACACCAACCCCACACACAGCACCTCACACACACAGCACCTCACACACACAGCACCTCACACACACAGCACCTCACACACAGCACCTCACACACACATCATCTCACACACACAGCACCTCACACACACATCACCTCACACACACAGCACCTCACACACAGCACCTCACACACACAGCACCTCACACACACAGCACCCCCACACACACACACCAACCTCACACACAACACCTCACACACACACACACACACACCAACCACACACACAGCACCTCACACACACACACCAACCCCACACACAGCACCTCACACACACATCACCTCACACACACAGCACCTCACACACAACAACTCACACACACAGCACCTCACACACACAGCACCCCCACACTCACACACACACAGCACCTCACACACACACACCAACCCCACACACAGCACCTCACACACACAGCACCTCA